>NC_064807.1:66186347-66449464 GCF_023721935.1 Panthera uncia
GGACATGGGTTGAGTGGGTGTGCTTGTATGTATCTGTGTATGTGTGAGTAGGTTTTCCTCTTGGATGAAAGTGAGTTTTAAGATGGGAGTGACTTGGCTAATATTCAGAGAGAAATTGAAAATCCAGATCAGGTGGACTCTCTGATGAGGCAGGAGAGGACTGGATCAGGGGCCCAAGTTGAGGAATCAGCCTGGCATATGAAGAGTGGGAGCACGTCTTCCACTGTAGCAAGGGAAGAGGGATAGGATGGGTCCCCCTCTTGGGATGAGGAAGGGAAAGGCAGACAGAAGATGGAAACTTCTTTTTCTTGTCAGACATAGTGAAGAACAGAAGGCAGGTAAACATCAGGCTGCTGGGTAGAATTGAAACCAAGAATTTATAGGGACGTCAATCTGAGGTCAAGGAGAAGTTGAGAGAAAACACTGATTTAGACCAATGTTGAGATTTTTTTCCATGTGGTTATGAGGAAAAGACAATGAGTTGGGCTTCATACTTTGATTTCAGGAGTTCATTGTCACAGTCTTCCTTTCACCTTAAATTCCTTAAAGGAGATGAAGGGTAATTTTTCTTTTCACAGAACTGAAAGATTTTTCAGTGTGTAGGTAGAGCAATTTGTCGCTTGAAATTTAATTTATGTGGATATAATCAATTAAAAATTATCTTCATGACTTTAAGATGGGAATTCCTGAAATCACCAGATATGGCTCATCTGAGATGACTGATTTTTTAAAAAATGTTTATTTTTGTGTGTGAGAGAGAGAGTGAGAGAGCAAGTGGGGGACGAGCAGAGAGAAAGAGAGAGAGAGAGAGAGAGAGAGAGAGAGAGAGAGAGAGAGAGAGAGAGAGGATCCCAAGCAGGCTCCATCCACACTGACAGCAGTGAGCCTGATGTGGGGTTTGAACTCACAAATTGTGAGATCATGACCTGAGCTGAATTTGGACACTGAGTCGACTGAGCCACCCAGGTGCCCCTAAGATTACTGATTTAAGGGGTTACTAAAGAGTCCCAAACAAGGGAGAAAAAGGAATGCCAGGGTTGGCAGGAGAGTTAACATCTTTAGTAAGGTGAGCTCTAATAAAGCCATTGATAACCAATATCCTGCCAAATCACTACAGTGCTTTCCATTTGATGAGTGTTTTAAATGTTCAAGTAATAAAGTCTTGTTGAAAAAGTTTTAAACTATTAAGTAGAAAGTTATAGTGTTATTCACCTGGGCCCACATCCAGGTCCTTTACCTTTTTTATAAATTTTGGAAACTATCTCCTCTTTTCCAAGTGTTATTTTACTTTATTTTCGTGTACAAATGCATTGGCTAGCATTTTCACAACGATGCTCTGTAATTGTGATAATCCTTGTCTGGTTTTTAACTCGAATTCTTCTAATGTTTTATCATTAAGCATGAAGCTGAGGGGTGTGTGTGTGTGTGTGTGTGTGTGTGTGTGTTATCTTATTAACCCATTTTTATTAGAAGTGGATCCTGAATTTCATCAAATGCTGTCTAGTATGCTCTGTATTGATCACATTATTTTTTCTCCTTTGACTTCTTAATGTAGGAGAGTATAGATTTTCTGGTATTGAAATACTGCCTTCCTGCAGTGAATCCCACTTGATCATGGAGTAGTATTCTTTAATGTGCACTTGGATTTTATCTGAATTCTTGCCTCAATATTTATCTGTGTATTGGTTGCTTGTATTATGATTATAATTATTGTTTTTAAGCAAGCTTTGCTATTTGTGTTAACACTGGCTGTGGAAATACATTGATGAAACTCTTAAGACTCTAGGCTTTGAACCAGTTTCAAAAATACCTGATTTAATGATTCTTTGAAGGCTCTCTTGTGATTGGGCTGGTTCTTTGTCTCTTTCCTAGTCTTTCATTCGTATGGTTTCTTCTTGGATTAATTTTGGTAATACATGTTTCTAGACAATCATCCGTTGCACTTAGGTTTGCAAGTATTACTATGAGTTGTATAGAGTAATTTCTTTATTTTCATTTACATTTGTGAATATTTTCTGCTTCTTATCCTTAATTCTCTGTATTTGTGCCTCACCCACCCCCCACACACCTTTTTTCTTATTAGGCTAGCTAGAAGTTTTAATTTTATACAAGATTAAAATTTTTAAGCTTATTTATTTTGAGGGGGGTGGGGGGGGGACTGTGCATGGGGCAGGGGCAGAGAGAGGCTCCCTGCTGTCAGGGCTCCATCCCATGAATCATGAGATAATGATCTGAGCTGAAATCAAGAGTCAGACACTTAACCGAGTGAGCCATCCAGGTGCCCCAACAGTATTAGATTTTTAAAAATTGTGGTTATATGGTCAGTTTTATTGTTTTTTTAAATTTAATTCTTGGTTTTCTGTCTTTATCTTAATTAAATCATTTTTTTTCTACTTTTCTTCCTTCTTTTTTTTACTTGCATTGGATGTTTAATTCATTTAGTACTATTTCTTGGTTCTTATAAGAATTATTATTTCTTGATTCACAATTTTTATAGAACTATGAAATGTCCTCTAAGTACAGCTTTTACCAAATTCCATATTTTATATACATAACATTTTTAAAGTCACATTCTGTAGTTGAGTTTTTATTTCTGGTTAATCCGGAAGTTGTTTAGGAGAATGTTAAAAAGAATTTTCCAAGTGTGTTTGGAAGTTTTTGTCCTTCCACCCTCTCCCAGTTTTATTGCATTGTAAGTAGAAGTGATGGACTTTTTTTCTGTTTGTCATTTATTATCTCCTAATTCTGACATGATAGTCTCTTGTAAACCTCCATGGGTGTTTGAAAATCTTTGTAATGCCCCACAGTTGCTTGAAATGAAAATGTGTTTTCTGTGTCCAGGATATAGAATTTGGAATGTGTCTCTGAACTTAATTCTATTAATTCTCTTCTTAGTTGTCTTTCTTCATTTAATCTATTAAGTGCATATGCCTATTCCTTCTTATTTGTTGCCATTTTCTTTATTTATTTGGTGATGTTAGGGAGTGTAAATGTTCATGATAAATCTTCATGGTGGATTGTACTTTTTTACATTATTAAGTGTTTTTCTTTTTGCAATGATTATTTATTTTCCGTTACTGAGAATATATTCTCCTTCTTACCCTTAATTTCTGTAAAAATTAAAGATAGGCTTAAAAGCTTTTTTGTGAGTTTAACTTTGAATAATATTTATCATGATCTCTACTTTTCCTTTTCTTGATGTGTCTTTTACATCATTACTACTTTCAAACTTTTTTGTCTTTTTTAGTTTATGTGTCTCTTATAGACCAAGTGGAATAAGAGTTTATTTTTTAATCTACTCGGGATATTTTCCATAGGAGGATTTGTCCAGCTTGCTCTTATTGCTATAACATATACACTTGATTCTAGTTAATTTAATTACTAGTATATTTCTGTGCCATTTCTTTTGACTTCTGTCTTTTACTACATGGTCTGTGTTCTCTTTGATTAAGTTCCCAACTCTTTGAGTAAGTTCCCAACTAACTTTGCAACCATGTTTAAAAGTAGTAAGAAAGCATTTTCTTACTTTAATATAGAAAATTAAAATCTATATAGTCTGTATTTTTATTACTAATTAAATTTAAAAAAAAATTTTTTTTAACGTTTTATTTATTTTTGAGACAGGGAGAGACAGAGCATGAACAGGGGAGGGTCAGAGAGAGGGAGACACAGAATCTGAAACAGGCTCCAGGCTCTGAGCTGTCAGCACAGAGCCCGACGCGGGGCTCGAACTCACGGACCGCGAGATCATGACCTGAGCCGAAGTCGGCCGCTTAACCGACTGAGCCACCCAGGTGCCCCACTAATTAAATTTTTAATTTTAATGTGCTTTATATCTTTACTGGGAGATTTATTATCTTCAGAAGGAAGCAATATCGAGTATTTTTATATGTTCTACTATGAAAGTTGAGGATATTCTTCCACTTATATGTATCCTCTAATGTCTTCCTCTTTGTTTCCACTATTATCCTTGAGGATTTTATTTCCCTGGCTCAGTTGGTTAAGCCTCCGACTTCAGCTCAGGTCATGATCTCACAGACTGTGGGTTCAAGCCCTGTGTCAGGCTCTATGCTGACAGCTCGGAGCCTGGAGCCTGTTTTGGATTCTGTGTCCCCCTCTACCTGCCCCTCCCTGGTGCTCGCTCTCTCTCTCTCTCTCTCTCTCTCCCTTTCTCAAAAATAAATAAACATTAAAAACATTTTTTAAAAAGGATTTTTCCCAATTCTATTTAATTTTATTGTTATTCTATGGAATAATTTATTGTTATTGTAGTTATTGCATTGAAGGGATTATAATCTTGTTTTGCAATTATTATTAATTACTCAGTCTTAGTTCTGGATGTAAGAGGACTCAGTGCTCACATCCTCTGTTTACCTCTACATTCCATATTCTTGAGATTTCAATTTTGAATTTTCTCTTGGTTGGATATCTTCCATCACTGAGTAGATATTGAAGGAGAGTTATTAGTAAGTGCTGCATTCCTTGACTGCTGATTGAAAATGCTTTCTTACTACTTTTAAACATGGTTGCAAAGTTAGTTGGGAACTTACTCAACATGCTCCTCTCTCTTTCTCAATCAAGCCTCTGTAGACATCCCTTCACTTCTCTGTCATTGAATGTTCCTGTCACAAAGTCCACACTTTCCCCCGTATAATTGACCAATATTAAAATATCTTGATTTTATAGCTTCCATTGTTTATCTTTGAAATTCTGTAACTACCAGGATGTCTCAATTTTGATGATTCTCTGTTACATTTTCCCCAAACCACAGATATTTCTTTATTTCAACAAAATTATTTTCTATCACAGATTCGAGTGTATGTTGTTTTGCTCTGTTTTGTTTTGCTGTCTACTTCTAGAATACCTTTTATCTGTATGTTGGATCTCTGTTTTCAAACCTTCTTATCTGTCATCTTCTCTACCTGCTTTCATCTACTTGTCCTTTTTCTCTGTGCTTTGTGTAGGTTTTTGAAGACTGTTTTCCACATCATCAACTTTGTTTTTGGTTTGTGGATTTGTCTTTTACTACTTTAATATATTTATTGGTTCTTCAATGATACTATTTTTGTTGTCAGTTTCTTTCTTCAATTGCCAGCTCCTCTTTCATCTCATTCTGATGTCTTATCATCTTATCTTTGATCTCTTCTTTTATAGTATCTCTGTTAATTGTTGTGTGTAATTTTCATCTGTGCCCTGTTCTTTCAAAATAGATTATTCATTGGTCTTTTCCATACTGTTTCTCTCTCTCTCTCTCTCTCTTTCTCTCTCTTTTTAAACCTCAGTTCATTTTTTTCTAATTTATCTCTGATTGGAACATAACTGTCTGAACCTGCTCTTGGCCCCCAAGTAGGAAAGGTAATATCTCTTTAAATTTTCTCCTTAAGTCCTGCTGAATTCTGTGTTCAGAGCCTGAGTTTAGGTCTTGATGGGTCGTTTTAACTTCTATACCCCTTGAGTAGTCTGCTGTGGTCCTCTGGTTAGGTTCCTGGGCAAGACACAGTTGGTAAATTTTATCTCTGAATTCTATGAATCTAAGCTTTAAGTCCTGCTTTTGATTTGAGGGCCCCATTGATCTGTCATTTTGGTGTTGCCAAACTTTTTTTTTTCCTTTGTTTATGTTGTCCTCTTTTTTTCCCTTCAGCCAAGCCTTTGTTTGCAATTTAAGACAATTAGCCACCATTTTTTTCTGGGAGTCCCTTGGTTAGCTTAAAGCACACATCCTTCCTTTGAGGGATTTCCAAACACATCTGTGTTTTCAGATGTTGATTCTTACTGCAGATTTAGCCCTGTACTCTAGCTTTAGTGCGAAATCAAATAACCACTCCAAGTTTGGAGGTGTTTCCTAATAAGATTTTGTTTATCCCGAAAGCCTCCTATCATGGAAGAGTCTAGGGTTTTGAGGATTTACTGAGCTCTTAGTATTTTCTGGATAAAGTACTCCACAATTTTTTCCTTTGTGGATCGCCACATCCCTCTCTACAAATATCAAGGACATCATGTCATGAACTGTTCGGAAGTTTTTAAGGGAGATGAACATCAATCTGAGCATTGTATTGGCCACAATATTCACTGTTTCAAAGACAGGAACTCTGCCTCTTAATGTGCCCTTAATAGCTTCTGATGCTAGATTCCTCAACTTAGTCTTTTCCCACTAATTGCCAAAAAAGAAGTGAAATATTTGTAAACATTGGTCCTCTCTTAGGCTCTTGGAAGACTCTATAGCTATTATTGTATTCATTCAATCAACGGCATTTATTAGTAAGGTTCCCCGTCCATTGGAGAAGGACCATTGTAGAGTTGGTCTCAGGGATGGTTTCATACAGGAAGAAGGATTTGAGCTTAATCTTAAGACTTGAGTGAGCCTCAGAATCACCCCGAGGGCTTATTAAAATACAGATTGCTGGGCCACCCCCAGAGTTTCTGACACATTAAGTCTGGAGAGGAGTGTGAAAACTTGCATTTCTAACAAGTTCTTTGGTGATGCTGAGGCTGGGCTGGGTCTAGGAACCCCACTTTGAGAATCATTGTCCTAAGTAATGGGAATTACTTGGACCTTCAAAATGTGTGTAACAGTATTGAAAGGAAATCATGAAAAAACTTAGACATCTCAGTTTCTTCTTGATCTCTAAGCCATTCTCTTCATTACAATAAGCGACCTTTTGTACGAGACACTTTATGGAGAATATTTAAAAAGTTAAAGATGATTCCCAGCCTTTCTGATACATTAGCTTTTTTTTTTTTAATTTTTTTTTTAACGTTTATTTATTTTTGAGACAGAGAGAGACAGAGCATGAATGGGGGAGGGTCAGAGAGAGGGAGACACAGAATCCGAAACAGGCTCCAGGCTCTGAGCTGTCAGCACAGAGCCTGACGCGGGGCTCGAACTCCCGGACCGTGAGAGCATGACCTGAGCTGAAGTCGGCCGCCCAACCGACTGAGCCACCCAGGGGCCCCTACATTAGCTTTTTTAATATCCAATACAGGAGTATAGATGTCTACTAGGAATATAGATAAATAGATGACAAATACGTGCATACGTATATATGTAAATGTGGTAAAATATTCCACGTTGTGGCTGGTTTCAGAATATAATATATAACTTGAAGTAAAATCTGGTATCAACAATGTTCTGGAATTATTGGTCCAAGCCACCACTAGATGTGCTATGAGAAGACTGGCTTCCTTGCCAGCCATTTGTCAGACTGACTGTTCTTCTCCTTCCCATTTTAAAAGAACTGACCCTGATATTTCCAGATACCCTTAAGACTCATTCAGCCAGCCTCTTCAGTGACTTTGTTGGCAGTGCACATTTTCCATAAGAAACAAGACGATGTTCCTCATGGGGTAGATTTGGCAGGCATAAAGCTACTACGTAACCTTGTTCTGATTCCATGAGGTTGGATTCTGAAGAAAGATAATTCAGTGTTATAGCTCTTGTTCTTCTGTGTATACCTTTGTCAGCAACTTTCGGTCTTCCAAATGTGTTTCCAAAGTAGGAACACACTGTTTGCATGCCTAAGAAGGTCTTTGAACAGTCAAACTGCAGACTATGGATTTTGCACCTTTTCAGTTACTCTCCTGAGTGTAGAATTCAGAACAGAGGAAACACTGGAGGTTATTCTGGAGACTGCCTTCCCAGTGAATGAAAGCTCTTGTTAGTGAGAATATATGGGGCATGGCATGGACTTTAAGTGTGAATAGCTATTAACAAACTGAGTAACATTTATAGAGTGCCTTTACTCAAACTTTCAAATGATGGAATTCAAAAGATGTATTTTTTTTTTTTCTGGCTTCCGAGAATTTGTGTTTTATAAGCCTTGTGCAGATTATTTTTTGTGAGAGCTTAGTTTCCCTATCTAAAAAGTGAAGACATTGGACCAGGTTGAACTATCTGTTCTTTAAGATCCCCTCTCTAGTGGACATTATGAGCCTAGAGGTTATTAACTTCTTAGAGTGAATTCTTCAATTTGACTTAAGGAAGGCACGAGTAATATATTGTTTCAATATTTTCAGGGAAACAAAGGAGAGGAAATTCTGCTCCTACCTAATTTTGTTATACTTCCCTCCACTGAAAATGTTTATATAGTTTTGAGCTATAGGGGAGAATTTTTCCTCAGGCTTTCTAGAATCTTTGCAAACAAGAATTAAAAATTTTTTTTTGTGGAGGGAAGGCAACCAAGTAGTCTCAAGAATAGCCCCAGGTGATGATGCCAAGTGTCACATCAGTTCAGCGGAGCTTAACAGTGTTATAATTATATGGGTGGAATGATGCAGCCAGAGCACTTTCCCTATGGATGATGAGGAAAAGAATGATGGTCACTTACTCAAATCAGGGATAAGGGAAGGCTTAGAAATCCTTGTACCCCAGTAGGCAGCTAATTATCATGATGTGGCTTCTTGAGTTTCATGCATGAGTTGGAGTGGGGGAGAAGTATTGCGTGAAGTTTTGTTCTTTTGGTCATGGAAGGTTCTCTGGAATTGCTTAGGTTGTTAAAAGTTTGGCTATCGGTTGGTACCACTGGCGAATCTTCTCCTGGGAAGTAGGCATGTATACATGCATGCATACCGTAAATCTCATCAGGACCAGACCTGTGATGGGCCCTGGGGGTATAAGAACCAAAGGAACACATTACTTGTCCTCGGAAGAGTGATTTTGACTAGTCTGGGGCCCAATCACTTTGAAAGAAGATAATTTTACATATTAAAGAGGAGAAAATGTGCATCGTGTTTTCCACAGAAATTTTAGTTGGAGGCCACATGTTAAGTGTTGAATTTGACCCTGTTAATGACATTGACCCCTTATGCTCAAAGCTCATGGGATCATCAACAGTGCAAGGGCCTTATCACTAAAGAAAGGTGGCCCAGTCACTTACCTTTTTTTAAAGTTTTTTTTTTTTAATGTTTATTTTTGACGAGAGAGAGACAGAGAGAGAGGGAGAGAATGAGTTGGGGAGGGAGAGAGAGAGAAGGGGACAGAGGTTCAGAAGCAGGCTCTGGGCTGACAGCAGTGAGCCCGATGTGGGGCTCAGACTCCCAAACCGTGAGATCGTGACCTGAGCTGAAGTTGGACGCTCAATCAACTGAGCCACCAGGCACCCCACACTCATCTTAATCATACATTTTTCTTGAGAAATTTTTAGTAAAATACCCAAATCAGAAAAAAAAAAAAACTATAAAAACTTGTGATCTATGACCTGAAGGCTACCTAGGTCATTTAGAACCATAGCATCATAAAATCTTTGTGCTGGGAGAGAATTTGCTGATCATCTCGGTCAGAGATACCCCAGGCAGGACCCCATTGGAAAGATTACAAAAGCAGGTGGGTTATATACAAAGACTGAAAATAACACAGACCTCTTGTCACAAGGTTTCCAACCTCTCCACTATTGACATTTTGGACCAGATTGTTCTTTTGTGGTGGGGAAAATCCTTGGCATCTACCCATTAGATGCCAGTTGCACCCCACCCTCCAGTTGTGAGAATCAAAAATGTCTGTCAATACTGCCAAATACTCTTGGACTGGGGTTTTTGATGGTGGTGGTGGAGGAGTGGGGGAGGGAGGCAAAATTGCCCCTGGTTGGGACCACCGCTGCTCTGTGATAACATGGGGTTAGTAAAAGAATATAACTCCCATGACTAATCTTTTAATGTTTGGTTGGAATCTTATCCTTCAGAATCTCTGATTCTTCCATTCATTCAACACATTTGCTGAACCCGTTGTGTGAGCTGTCCCCAGTGCTGAAGATACCAGTATGAATAGACAGGAATGGACTTGCTCTCAGGGTGCTTATGTTCTAGAGGAGGGAGACAGACCACAAATAGGTAATCATGTCAACAGTGAAGGAAGTAAAGCAGCGGAATGTGATAGAAAGTGAGTGTGGTGAGCATTGTGGAGAGGGGGCTCACTTTCATGGGGGTCAAATGTTAGGTAGACAAATGCTAGAGTTGTCAGGGAATGCCTCTTGGAGGATAGAACTTCAGTGATGAGGAGTCAGCCATACAAAACTGGACGTTTATTTTCTGGATAGTAATAAAAGTAAAAGAGTGAATTAAGTCAAAAAAAGTCTTTCAGAGATGAGAAGGAAAATTTATACAACCCTCCCTTTTTGTATAATCTGATTTCTTCATTTAGCAAAATGCCCAAGTAAAGGCTTTGAAAGACTTGCTTAAGGTGAAGGTGGCAGGCAGAGTTCTCACACCTGCTGGGAACAAATTCTTTTACTTGCTGGATAGGCATTTCTGTATTATCTTTTTTTTTCTTTCTATCTTTTTTTTTTTTTTTTTTTTTTTTTTAAGAGCAGCCCAATAGTGAGTAAGCTGAAAAAACCAAATTTGTTGGGCAAAAATGAGATTTATTATTAAGGTTTTATGGAATGTGGGGCTTGGCTGAGTACTGGTGCACTCTTGTGTTTTCACATGGTGATAAATCCTACTCTTGGGTTTGGCAAACAAATGTCTTAACTTTCTGTTTAGAAGTTCTTGAGGGGTAGTGATTTTTAGGAGTAAACTTACTTGCTGAAAGTTGATTGGAGATTACAAGGGAAAAGAAATTGCTTGCCTATCATTTTTTTTTAAAAAAACATTACTAATTCCTGGTATTTGCCAGTTCCATACAGAAACACATACTGTGTGTTTCCTATTATAAGATTCTATCAATTTGTTGGAACAACCAATGAATATGAATGGGTCATTTGGTTAGTTTACTAAGGAGGAAGGACAGCAGCCTCTGATAGCTTCTGCTATATAGGTGGAGGCTAAGAAGGGGGAAAAAAGGCAGCTCACAGTGTCCTTGGGTAGGAGGATCTCGAAGTGTTCATGATCCACACAAGCCCAGCCATTGTTTATCTTTCTAGAAAGCAATCTGCTTAGGGCTTTCATCCTGATGGGGTAGTTAGATCAGGAAGCAGGGTTTGGAGAAAGACAGACAGACCCAAGTGTCAGGCTTGTATAGTCAGTTTTGTCGGATATAAGAAGTTAGGCTGGGAAGGTCATTGCAGTGCTTTGGATCTGGCCCTTGTGTGCCATACTGGTATGAGCAAACTTGGACAAATTCGCATGTAAAAGAAGCGACTTGTCTGAATTTTGTGAGCAAACCATATACATAAGGCAATGAATGAGTCTCTGAGGCATTAGATTGGGATTCTTGTGGGCTTTTCCCCAAATAAAAGAGTTCTTGCAGCAAAGCTTTCTTCTACCCTCCACAAGTCAACAGCCATACCCCAGTTTTTGGTTTTGATTTGTTTTTCTCTGAGTGGTAATAGAGAACAAGGTGAATTGTTAAAATGGTTTCTAGAGCCATTCACTGAAACTGTGGAATTTAGACTTTGTGTGGTTGGCCAGACCTTCTGTGCCAGAAACAGTTACGGCCATGAAGGCATACCCAACGCCTGAGGTCAGTCAAGCTTTCAAACCCACAGAGGAGGTACTCGATGCATGGGTTGGTCTTTCCTGAGGTGCAAGATGAGTTTTACTGCAGCTTCTGCTTACTCTGCGTCTTAATCAGTTCTGTAATGAAGACCCAGCAGCATATCTGCAACTTCCCTTTAATTTTACAATTTTTATAATGAGAGTTCTTGTAGTGTGAAAAGTGTCTGTAGAAACCCAGCCAGCATTCTGAAGAGTCTATAAAGGAACACCGTGATTTTCTGTCTCTGCCGTTTGGGTGAGGACTGGCTCTCCAGGAGAGAAATCCGTTATCTCTTGTTCTCAGTGCGGGGGCAAGAGTGGCTTCAAAGTTTCCAAGGAACTTCCTGATGGGCCCATGACATTTCAGAGAATTCATTCAACACCGAGAATGGCTTTCCGTCATGTGGAAGAACAAGATGAGCTGAGATCGTGTTTGTCACGGTTGTGTTTTGAGAATTTTAGTGTGAGGAGGCGTCTTGGTTTGTTTTGTTTCTCAAGGAGAATATTGTCAGGACACTTCTCAGAATTAGAGTTATCTAGCGAACTGCAGGTCCCCCTTCACAGACAATGAAGTCTAAAGCTACTGAGATACCACCCTGCTTCCTCCCTTTCTTTTCTAGTCCCTTCTCTCCTCTTTTATCTCCTTGTTCAAATCACACGCTTCCTTTTCTAAGGACAGGAGAGCTGGCAGGCTGCCGATTGGCCTGTTGGCCTCAATTAGCCTTATATCATTGCAAAGGAATGCATGAATTCTCCAGAAGGTATGTACTATCTCTTTCTGTGTTAGACACTCACTACCTGCTTTCATAACAGGTCACTCAGCCAGAATTGCTTCTTATTTACATATCTGACAGTTTTTTAGTCATTTAGATTGTATCCCTAGATGCTCATCTCATTTTAATGATGATCCCAAAGGTGTCTGTTATGAAATATTACTCAACATGTCCGGTGATACTTGCAAACTTTACACAGAACAAAGCTGAAGCGAGAGATACCCTGAAACGTACCATCGTGGGCCAGAGATTGAGTGGGCTATTCATCTGCAGATTGCCTGCTTCAGACTTGCGCTCATGTGCGAGGTCCACAGATGGACCGGGCTGACCACACAGAACAGAGGCTACGTACATTGGCAGGACTCAGGGTCTCATGGTATTTCTCTGCTACTATTTAAATTCAGTATCATATTGGGGGTTACATATGTGATTGCAAATTAATCCTTTCTCTTCTGAAAATTTGGTTTTGAAGAACAGCTGTGTCTCCCTTCTGAATTCCTTAATTATTTATCCTCCCTGATATGTTAAACCTTTCATTAGTGTGGTGAATTGCCAAGAGTACACAGAACTGCTTAGATCATGTAGCAAACAGTATAAACATTTGATAGGACATTTGAAGACACCACATGGTGAGCCAGGATCTATGGTAGTACCGAATGCTGTGGGATCGATGGAGGTAGTTTGTTGTCAGAAGTTCTTTGTTGGTTTATTTTGTGGGCTTATTTATTTATTTTTAACTAGAACATGGGAGGAGTACATAAATCATTTGGACTTACTTGGAAGGTGCTGATTCTGCTCTAATAGACAGAGTCCCTGTTAAATTTGGAGGGCACACACCCATCTCTGAGGTCAAATTAAATCAGTAAAATTAATTATTACACACACACACACACACACACACACAGATTCCATATTTGTATTTGTCAGTTTGATCCTATCACTACTGTTCTCGGTCCTGAAAGGAAGTTTTACGTCAATTTCTCAGTCCAGTCCTGTTTGTAAAGATGCTTTAAAAGATTTTTAAATTACTAGAACTCCCACTTTGACCACGACAAGGGTAAATGATAAGTAGTGATGTAGAATACGCCTTGCTTTAAGAACAGCAGCCCACATTCTCAAGTGGATGAATTAGTGGTTTCCCCCCATTTTTCAGCCTAAGCATGAAAGTCCTTCCTTCCTACCAAACCATGGTAGTGCCGGGGCTCATAATTAGAAATGTTAATGTCCTGACACATGCCATAGCTCCTTGACCTCATTGTATCAGCCTTTTCTGATCTGCAAATGTATTTGTGGAATGATCTTTAGGTTCTTGATGTTTCTGTTTTTCTAGCTGAACTATTCCAGAGTTTATGCATTCCACTACCAGGCCTTGGATAATTGGTTTTTCCATTCATTGGAAAGTAAGAGAAGCACAAACAACAGGTGCTAACTAAAACCTTTCATCAGACTTGAGATTCCGGAGAACTGGGGAGCTCAGTGCCTTATAAATGAAACTAGGTTTCTGGAGTGGACAGAGGAAAAGCACCTTATGGTGTCTCTGGTTCTATTTCTCAAAGGCTTTGAAGGTTATAATTAGTTGCTACTGAATCCCCGTGGCTGTGGTGCCTCACAGCTTTATTTCTGGTCAACAGTCCTTCATCAGAGAACAGGTTTGATCTGGGTAAGGCCTGCACATGTTAGTTTGGGCACTTCCTGGAGACAGTTGGGATTTTGACTTGAAGACCATGTTTCTGCTCCTGGGCCATGCAGGCCTAGGGAAGCGTGTTCGTCAAGCTGCCCTGGGCGAGGGTTGATGGTCACCTGGGTTGGAAGAACACTGTGAGCCATCAAAGATGCCTCCCCCTCTCCAGGTATGTCTGGGCCATGAGCCGGAAGGACACACAGTCAAGCTGTGGGAATGCTGCCCCCTTTCGCCTTCGCGGAGGCATGATGTATCCCTGGGGTTCTGAGCACAGAAAGTGGGTGGGCAGGCAGTGTAATTGACGGAGCAACTCCCTCTCCCCATTCTCCTGTGTGTATTCCAAATCCTGAGCAAGATCTCTGGGTTTTCTTTAAATATGTCTTTAGGAGTTTATCAGATATGGAAATTTGGATTTAGGGTTTCTCATCCAAACCCCACCTTTTGAAATCCCTAAACTAGAAATGTAAATGGAACAAAACCAGTCACCAATAACAAGTAGTACTGAAGAGTAATGAATAATTAGAATGGTCTAGGGGCTTCGTGCGTGTTGAGAGGATTAATCACTTAGGCACTAGGTTATTCGAGAATGAATCCATGTTACCAGGGCGGCTTTCATCGAGGGTGGTGTTAGGGTCTAGTCATTGACACCCGTTTGACCTTGAGGGGCCTGGAAATCCTGCATTGGGGGCAGGAGATGGAGGGGCTTGTTTGATTTGTAGATTCACCCCAGGACCTTCTGAAATGGCATTTCTTTTTAGTTAGTTCTGAAGCTTCCTCTTTTGCTTTTGCTTTTGCTGATTGGGTCAGTGAGGAAAAAAAAAAAAAGTATTGCTAATCTCATTATGACTGTGTTTTTAAATGAAGTAAGTAGGTAGGAGATCAGGGCTTTTAGCTTTAAATCATCATTTTGTAGCAGATCAGTGTCTAGTTTAGTGTTTCAGTATTGCTCCTCTTGCTGGGTGGATGAAACAGGCAGATACGCAGAGCTAACTTCTCATCTCTTTCCTTGTTGTTGGTTTCTCAGAGGATTACCATCTGCTGTGAAAACATAGTCTGGTTGATGGATGGGTCATCCTCACGTCCGGCTCTCTTTGTCTGTGTGCCTCCCCCATTCCCTTCTTCTCCTCCTGCTCTCACTTCTTGCACGTGTGCGTGCCCTCCGTCTCATAAGCACATCAAGTTTCTGTTTCTTTTGATTGTTTAGGCCCTGCTGGAAATTTCTGTTTTCTTCTGTCAGCGTCTTCAGGAGAAATGTGTACACAAAGGCAAAATGGCTTTCAAAGGAGGCTCCGTCCTCATTTCCGTGCGTGATGCAGACATCAGATTGAGGGCCATTCAGCTGTACCTGACGCTGGTTCTCTCGGCAGCCTGGAGATTAACCTCTTCTAAGGCTCTGAGCTATTTTTGAGGTAGAGACTGCAACAACATTAAAGCTAGAACCCATTAGGAAATCACTTTCATCATCTCTTCTTTTTCCAAATCAGTGGGTTTTTTTTTTTTTTTTTCTGATCTCCTAACCCTTTAATCTCCTTTGTAGCAGAACAAGGAGGCTGTTGGTTTGTGTTTGCATCCAGCGAAGTTAGAATCCTTGATAACAGCTTCAGAAGACACCAAGATATTAAGAGAACTGCACAGAGAGATGAATTTCATCTCCGGGTGGATGACTCAATGCTGAAGGTGCCCTCCTTTCCTTGTGCAGGACCAGAATTTTTGTTGATGTTGTGCAAACCAGTCTCAAAATTTCCGAAAGACACACAGCAGAAAGCCTTTTGTTGCATTATTTCTAAAGGCTTGAAGTTTTGAAGGGAAGAGATTTTGTTTTCCTCTCTGGCTACACAATGGAGCTTTCAGAGAACCTCTTTTAAAAGGAATAGCTACAGCCTTTGTGTTGAAGGGTGTGTCTGTTGGCAGGGTCTGCTGATGCAGACAGACTGGCTGGTGATTAACAAAGGTCATTAGACTTTGGAATCTGGCAAGCAGAGTCGGATGGTATGTCTTCTGTGTGTGGAAGGACGACTCCCAAGAAGCCAAGGCATTCTGGAGGTCCCCCCAACCCACCCCCAAATCCTCCTGTGGAACAGGGTCTGGTCCAGGATATCGTCCTGCAATTACCAGTGCTCTGCTGGGACTAACGAACAAGCTTATCAATCATGGGATAAAAGAACCTTCCGAGATCTTGGTGAATGACATTTGAGGAGGAGAAAGGTGCTGCCTTTCGGAAAGCAATGAAAACAGTTCATTCTTTGTTGGGAGGAGAAGAGCATAGGAGGAGCCCAGCCTGTTCTTCTACTGCTCATTTCTGATTGTCAGCCTAGCAGAATCCCAGAGAAGCCATGTTGTGCACGGAGGAGAAGCTCTGAGCTAAAATGGCTGCTCCTTAAAGCTCAGAGGACTAGGGCAGCTTAGTGAGTCTTAGAGCTTCAGTGACGCAGGAGCTCATATCTCTTGAAAGTGTGATAAACACATTCAGCAGAGCTGTGGCTTGTTTGGCTGAGATGAAAGGGCTAGGCTTGGGGGATGGGGAGTGCACACTGGATGATCTGCTTTTTTCTGTGAAGTGTTCTAAATGCAGGAGTCGTCTGCACCATGGAAAAATTTGTTTTCAGGTCTAATGGACTGTGCGAAAGGAGAAGTGGGGTGGGGCCTCAGTGACTGCTGTAATTTGATCCAGAGCTGATAGCAACCTCTTCCACACAATTTGGGTTGGTGCTTAGGCATAAAAGCTTGTGTATCTGGAATATTGAGACTTAGTTAGCTGAAAAGACTCTGGTGCACAGTTCAGTGTTTATTGAAAAAGGATAAATTGCTGGGTGAAAGAAGAGGAGGTAAATATCTGTGTCTCACTCTGCAAGCTCAGTCTGTCCAGAGCTCGACTTGCCAGAAGTTATTTTAGCAGGCTATCAGCAGGAGCATTCTTTCATAGAAAATCCGCCCGCAATGGCTCCTTTCTCCACGTTGACATATCACTAGACTTTGTTCCCCCTGCAGAAACAATTTACCTTTTGCCAGAAAAGTGTAGAAGCTTGCTGTACAATAAAAGTATAGAGAGATTTGGCTACAGCTTTAGTTCTTGGACATCTGGTTCTAGATTACGGTGATTCAGTAGAGTTTGCGGTGAGCCCAATGAAGTTAACTCACCGATTAAGATAATAACCGGGTATCTCAACTCAAGGTATATATTAAGATAGGGCAAACTGCACCTTCTAATACATTTTTAACTTCTTAATGGTGAGCCTTTCCATTGAATTAATGTGAAGCCATCTATGTCTTTCAGTCACACAGTGAATACCAGAATGAAGGGAGCCGGGCAAGTTTTGCTTGACTCTACATCAGGTTCACAGTTTTTTGCGTTCAAGCATACGCTTCATGTTTGTGAAGGAGAGAAGTGGGAAAAGAGAAAGTCATGACTTAGAAGCCCCTCTTCAAAACTGTGTCTGTTACCTTAATGTAAATCGAGGTACCAAGGTGCGACTTTAAACTAGAAACTGGATTGTCATATAAAGTTGGTTGTTTGAGAATCTCATGAGAAATACTTTATGACCTAATTAGATTGGAGAAGCTGTTAGGTTATAATTGGTAGGTAGTAAAAAGCAAAATAACCATTTAGCTTATGAAACACACACACACACGACTGAACTGTTTGGGGAAAGGAGGAAAGAGGTGTACCCCAATATCAGTTAAGGTATTCAAATGATAAAAGGTATAATAAAAGCTCTCTCTACCACCACTCCAAGACTTCAATACTGTTTCACCATTTGGTGGTGAAATGTGTTAGAATATTAAAACAGCTAATGAAGATTGAGGGGCGCCTGGGTGGCTCAGTTGGTTAAGTGGCCGACTTCGGCTCAGGTCGTGATCTCACGGTCCGTGGGTTCGAGCCCCGTGTCGGGCTCTGTGCTGACAGCTCAGAGCCTGGAGCCTGCTTCCGATTCTGTGTCTCCCTCTCTCTGACCCTCCCCCGTTCATGCTCTGTCTCTCTCTGTCTCAAAAATAAATAAATGTTAAAAAAAAAAAAATTTAAAAACAGCTAATGAAGATTGAAATTTGTCCTTTCTTCTGTACAGACAATCCTCTTTACTTCTGAGAAGGGTCTAGTTCAAAAGAAAAATGGGTCCAAGCCAGAATCAAAGTCAGTATTGACTTACCAAGAAATTTGAATTCAGTCAAGAAATTCAGAAACTACTGAAATGGTTAGACTTTTAAGGGTTTCCTTGACAAATGGCATTTCAAGATACGTTTATTATATCAAACTGGAAAATGTTTATTTGGGCTTTCCCCCCTTCTTTGAAGTTACAGAGTCAAGGACATTGTCCCTATTATCTCTGGTTGCGTGTCTTTGGCCAGTGTTCCAACTGGCAGAGTTCAGTAACGGAAATCTGCCGATGTTAGAATTTTTTCCGTTAATGGACTTGTAGCCCCATCAACTTGGGATATGCAGTTAGTGCATTTCTTAAGAGGCTTTGTTCTGTCACAGGTTCCTAATGTGAGAAGGTAGGCCCAGATCATGGAGGTGCTTCAGTGCGATGGCTGTGACTTCAGAGCCCCGTCTTATGAAGATCTCAAGGCGCACATTCAGGATGTCCACACGGCATTTCTGCAGCCAACTGATGTTGCTGAAGACAATGCTAACGAGCCACGATCCGGGTCCATGAATGCCAGTAATCAGACAGAGGTGGAGTATTCCTCTATAAAGGACGAATTTGCGATCGCAGAGGATTTATCAGGTAAATCTTGAAGAATCTCGGCATATCCGATTTATTTCATGGTGCTCATCTACTTTTAGCCTGTAGCCATGGTTCTTGATATGTGTGGCTTTGTCAAAGTTTATTGCTCCTTGGGAGCCATTTTTGTGGTCTGGGCATCATGTTTCTCTTCTGGAGCATCCTAGGTTATTGCCCTTTCAGCTTCTTTATGTTTCTCAGTTCCCTTTCGATTTGGAGGACAAGAGAGTGTCTGGTAAAATTCTAGAATGAATATCGCAGCGTGTGGAACTTGTGTTTTTATAGCTATAGGGAACATTAATGGCCATGAGGTGAGTATTGTTCCTAAAGCCAAACGCTGTATCTTCACCTGCGAGAAGCAATATGTCTAGTTCATCAGTGCTTCGTTAATACTCTTCAGGGCCTCATCTCGAGACGTTAGGCCTTTTGAATGTGATGTTTATTGATGAAGAATAACTGAAAAGAAAAATTGATTTGCATGATGGAATTTCTTAATTCTCTTTCGTTTGCTTTTCTGTTCTCATTTACCTTCTGCTTTCTCTCTAGGTCAAAATGCAACCGCACTGGGGACCGGAAGCTACTATGGCCACAGTCCAGGATATTACGGTCAGCATATTGCCCCTAATCCCAAACCAACAAACAAGTTTTTTCAATGCAAGTTCTGCGTCCGCTACTTCAGGTCAAAAAACCTCCTCATCGAACACACAAGGAAGGTCCACGGAGCTCAAGCTGAAGGGAGTTCGGCAGGACCCCCTGTTCCCGGATCCTTAAATTATAATATCATGATGCACGAGGGATTTGGAAAGGTCTTCTCTTGCCAGTTTTGCACATACAAGTCACCGAGGAGGGCAAGAATCATTAAGCATCAGAAAATGTATCACAAAAACAACTTGAAGGAGACCACGGCTCCCCTCCCTGCCCCTGCTCCAATGCCAGACCCCGTGGTCCCACCCGTGTCTCTGCAGGACCCCTGCAAAGAACTGCCGGCAGAGGTCGTGGAGCGCAGCATCTTGGAGTCTATGGTCAAGCCTTTGACCAAGTCTCGAGGCAACTTTTGCTGTGAGTGGTGCAGCTACCAGACCCCCCGCCGGGAACGCTGGTGCGACCACATGATGAAGAAGCATCGCAGTATGGTCAAGATCCTCTCCAGCCTCAGACAGCAGCAAGAAGGGACGAACCTCCCCGAAGTGCAGAACAAAAGCGCCCCCAGCCCCACTTCCAATTCCACCTATCTGTCCATGAATGCTGCCAGCCGGGAGATGCCCAGCGCTAACGTCTCCAACTTCCGCGGCTCCATCAGTAACTCCATCATGAGACCCAATTCCTCGTCCGCTTCCAAGTTTTCACCCGTGTCTTACCCGCAGATGAAGCCGAAGTCCCCTCACAACTCTGGCCTGGTTAACTTGGCGGAGAGATCGCGTTACGGGATGGCTGACATGACCAACTCCTCTGCCGACCTGGAAACTAACAGCATGCTGAATGACTCCAGTTCTGATGAGGAGTTGAACGAAATAGACAGCGAGAATGGCTTAAATGCCATGGATCACCAGACTTCCGGCATGTCTGCGGAGCAGCTGATGGGCTCAGATGGCAACAAATTGTTGGAGACCAAGGGGATTCCGTTCCGAAGGTTCATGAATAGGTTCCAGTGCCCCTTTTGTCCTTTCCTCACTATGCATCGACGCAGCATCTCCCGTCACATAGAAAACATCCACTTGTCCGGAAAGACTGCCGTCTATAAATGTGACGAGTGTCCGTTTACTTGCAAGAGCTCGTTAAAACTCGGCGCTCACAAACAGTGTCACACGGGTACAGCGTCAGATTGGGATGCCGTGAATTCCCAGAGTGAGAGCATGTCTTCTTCGCTGAATGAAGGTGTGGTGTCTTACGAGGGCTCGAGCATCAACGGGAGGAAGTCGGGAGTCCTGCTGGATCCCTTGCAGCAGCAACAGCCACCGCCGCCGCCGCCGCCGCCACCGCCGCCTCCGTCCCAGCCGCAGCCACCGCAGCTACAGCCGCCGCACCAGGTACCGGCACAGCCGCAGCCCCAGCCCGCACCGACGCAGCAGCCGCAGCCTCCCGTGCCAGCCCCGCCCCTGCACCCTTACAAGTGCACCATGTGTAGTTACTCCACCACGACTCTGAAAGGGCTGCGAGTCCATCAGCAGCACAAACACTCGTTCTGCGACAACTTGCCAAAATTCGAGGGGCAGCCCTCAAGCCTGCCACTGGAAAGCGAGACAGACAGCCACCCCTCTTCCAGCAACACTGTGAAGAAAAGCCAGACCTCAATTCTTGGGTTGTCCTCCAAGAACAATTTTGTAGCTAAGGCCTCCCGGAAGCTCGCCAATGACTTTCCCCTCGACTTATCGCCCGTGAAGAAGAGAACTAGGATTGACGAGATAGCCAGCAACCTGCAGAGCAAAATTAACCAAACGAAGCAGCAGGAGGACGCGGTGATCAACGTGGAGGACGACGAGGAGGAAGAGGACGACAACGAAGTGGAGATAGAGGTGGAGTTGGACAGGGAGGAAGAGCCGACGGAGCCAGTCCTGGAGGTGGCCACTTCCTTCTCGGCCCAGCAGATCTGGGCGAGAGATGCCGGGGAGCCCCAGAAGGAGCCCAACTTCAGAAGCGTCACCCACGATTACAACGCCACCAACGGCGCGGAGATTGAGCTCACCCTGTCTGAAGACGAAGAGGATTATTACGGCTCCTCAACAAACATGAAAGATCACCAGGTTGCCAACACCGCTCTGCTGAACACCCAGACTCCTATCTACGGAACCGAGCACAATAGCGAGAACGCAGACTTTGGTGACTCCGGAAGGCTTTACTATTGCAAACACTGTGACTTTAACAACAAATCTGCCCGGAGCGTCAGCACCCACTACCAACGAATGCACCCGTACATTAAATTCAGCTTTAGGTACATCTTGGACCCCAACGATCACAGTGCAGTGTACAGGTGCCTGGAATGCTACATCGATTACACCAACTTTGAAGACCTGCAGCAGCACTACGGCGAACACCACCCAGAAGCCATGAATGTACTCAACTTCGACCATTCGGACCTGATCTACCGGTGTCGGTTTTGCTCCTACACGAGCCCGAATGTCCGAAGCCTGATGCCACATTACCAAAGAATGCATCCCACGGTGAAGATTAACAACGCGATGATATTTTCCAGCTACGTCGTGGAGCAGCAGGAAGGGCTGAGTACGGAATCCCAGACGCTGAGGGAGATTCTGAATTCGGCCCCCAAGAGCATGGCGACTTCCACTCCCGTGGCTCGCGGTGGCGGTCTGCCAGCTACATTTAATAAAAGCACTCCTTCAAAGACCTTTACTCCAGAATGTGAAAATCAGAAGGACCCCTCAGTTAACACTGTTGTCGTTTACGATTGTGACGTTTGCTCGTTCGCAAGCCCCAACATGCATTCTGTCTTGGTTCATTATCAGAAGAAACACCCTGAAGAAAAGGCTTCCTACTTTAGGATCCAGAAAACCATGCGAATGGTGTCTGTGGACAGGGGCTCTGCCCTTTCTCAATTATCATTTGAGGTGGGTGCTCCAATGTCTCCCAAAATGTCCAACATGGGTTCCCCACCCCCCCCACAACCCCCGCCACCAGACCTCAGTACTGAGCTTTACTACTGCAAACACTGTTCCTACAGCAATCGGTCAGTTGTGGGAGTGCTTGTCCACTACCAGAAAAGACACCCAGAAATAAAGGTTACTGCCAAATATATCAGACAGGCTCCTCCCACAGCTGCAATGATGAGAGGGTCCGAGGGGCCCCAAGGCTCCCCCCGGCCACCCGCCCCCATGCAACAGCTGAACCGAAGCAGCTCTGAGAGAGACGGCCCTCCTGTGGAGAATGAGATGTTCTTTTGCCAGCACTGTGATTACGGGAACCGGACGGTCAAAGGTGTACTCATTCACTATCAGAAGAAGCACCGAGACTTCAAGGCCAACGCGGACGTGATCCGGCAACACACGGCCACCATCCGAAGCCTCTGTGACCGCAACCAGAAGAAGCCTGCCAGCTGTGTGCTTGTCGCCCCCTCTGCCGTGGAGCGGGACAAAACCAAACTGCGAGCACTCAAGTGTAGGCAGTGCTCGTATACCTCCCCCTACTTCTATGCACTGAGGAAGCATATCAAGAAAGACCACCCTGCCCTGAAGGCCACAGTCACGTCCATCATGCGGTGGGCATTTCTAGACGGCTCGATAGAAGCTGGCTACCACTGCGAGTGGTGCATCTACTCCCACACAGAGCCCAGCGGTTTGCTCCTACATTACCAGAGGAGGCATCCGGAGCACTATGTTGACTATACTTACATGGCTACCAAACTCTGGGCTGGGCCCGACCCATCCCCTCCCTCTCTCACCATGCCCGCCGAAGCCAAAACGTACAGATGCCGAGACTGTGTTTTCGAGGCCATGTCCATCTGGGACATCACCAATCACTACCAAGCATTCCATCCCTGGGCCATGAACGGTGACGAGTCGGTGCTGCTGGATATCATCAAGGAGAAAGACGCCGTCGAGAATGTCATCCCTCCGTCCGAAGAGCTGGTGGGCCCCGTGAATTGTGACAACAGTATGCCCGCTCCGCTCCCCGAGCAGGACGCCGAATGCCCGGAGGACGCCCGGCTTTCCCCTGAGAAAAGCATCCAGCTGGCCTCCGCCAACCCTGCCATATCGTCCACCCCATACCAGTGCACTGTGTGCCAGTCCGAGTATAACAACCTGCACGGCCTCCTCACCCACTATGGGAAGAAGCACCCTGGCATGAAGGTGAAGGCTGCCGACTTCGCCCAGGACATCGACATCAACCCGGGCGCCGTCTACAAATGCAGGCATTGCCCGTACATCAACACCCGCATCCACGGCGTCCTGACCCATTACCAGAAGCGACACCCGGCCATCAAGGTGACCGCCGAGGACTTCGTGCACGACGTGGAGCAGTCCGCCGACATCGCCCAGAACGACGTGGAGGAGACGAGCAGGATCTTCAAGCAAGGCTACGGCGCCTACCGCTGCAAACTGTGTCCGTACACGCACGGCACCTTGGAGAAGCTCAAAATCCACTACGAGAAGTATCACAACCAGCCTGAATTTGATGTGTTTTCCCAGTCGCCCCCGAAGCTGCCAGTCTCCCTCGAGCCCGAGATGACCACTGAGGTGAGCCCCTCCCAGGTGTCCGTCACCGAGGAGGAGGTGGGAGAGGAGCCCATGTCCACGTCTCACTTCTCTACCTCGCACCTGGTCTCCCACACGGTGTTCCGCTGCCAGCTGTGCAAGTACTTCTGCTCCACGAGGAAGGGCATTGCCAGGCACTACCGCATCAAGCACAACAACGTGCGAGCCCAGCCCGAGGGCAAGAACAACCTCTTCAAGTGCGCCCTGTGCGCCTACACCAACCCCATCCGCAAAGGGCTGGCGGCCCACTACCAGAAGCGCCACGACATCGACGCCTATTACACGCACTGCCTGGCGGCCTCCAGGACCATCAGCGACAAGCCCAACAAGGTGATCATCCCGTCCCCGCCCAAGGACGACTCCCCGCAGCTCAGCGAGGAGCTCCGGCGGGCCGTGGAGAAGAAGAAGTGCTCCCTGTGCTCCTTCCAGTCCTTCAGCAAGAAGGGCATCGTGTCCCATTACATGAAGCGCCACCCGGGGGTGTTCCCCAAGAAGCAGCACGCCAGCAAGCTGGGCGGCTACTTCACCGCCGTCTATGCCGACGAGCACGAGAAGCCGCTGCTGATGGAAGAGGAGGAGAGAGGCAGCTTCGAGAAAGCCGAGGTGGAGGGAGGCGAGGCCCAGGAGATCGAGTGGCTCCCGTTCCGCTGCGTCAAGTGCTTCAAGCTGTCTTTCAGCACGGCGGAGCTGCTGTGTATGCATTACACTGACCACCACAGTCGGGACCTGAAGAGGGACTTCGTCATTCTGGGCAGCGGCCCCCGCTTGCAGAGCCCCGCCTACCAGTGTAAGCACTGTGATAGCAAACTGCAAAGCACAGCGGAGCTGACCTCACACTTGAACATTCACAATGAGGAATTCCAGAAGCGTGCCAAACGTCAGGAGAGGAGGAAACAGCTTTTGAGCAAGCAGAAATATGCAGATGGTGCTTTTGCAGATTTCAAACAAGAGAGGGTAAGGATATGTTTTGATTTCCCTTCCCCCAGGAGGCCTCTCATCACTGGTGCCCACATGCACTTCTTCGTTGCCAGCCAGACTGCTACAGGCTTCCTAGTGACTTAGCTTGCCAGAGAGCTCAATAAGTCAATTAAACGTTTCGAGCCTGATTATCCCCCATTCTGTGCTCACCCTTCCCCACGGCCTGTTCCCCTCCCTGCTCCCCCATCCCGAGGCTCCCCAGGGGAGGGTCGGGGTGGTTTCTCTGTATTTCCTTCTGCCAAGTAGCCTTATCTGAGGCCTAGTTACACGACAACGCTCGCTCTCTAAGGCAGCTGTGGGCCGTCTCTTGGTGTCACTAGCACCTCTCAGCCATGTTTTGGTCTGCAGTGTCGGCTACATGAACCTAACATCTCCAGGAGTAGATTTTTGTTTGTTTGTTTGTCTTGGTCAAGAAGTTCACTAATGGCGCAGCTGTGCAACGTCTCACCTGCGTAGTTGAAATTGGTCTCAAAAGCAGATAACCTGGTGGCAGTGACGATGAGGCTTCTCCACAGAAATCTTCTCTACTCACAAGCTGTAACATATTTGGGTTCCGGAGACTTTGCATAGTAGGCAGTGTGCCACGACTCTGACGAATTCGTTATGTAAAAATACTCACATATTTCTCCCTTGGTTTTTAACCTGCTAATCCGCTTTGAAATAAAATCTGCTAGTACGCTACGAGAATAAATGCCGGCATTTGAGGGAGGGCTCGGAGTACTGATGGCTACCACTGTATTTTACCAGCCTTTTGGTCACTTAGAAGAGGTGCCAAAGATCAAGGAGAGGAAGGTGGTGGGCTACAAGTGTAAATTCTGTGTGGAAGTGCACCCGACGCTCCGAGCCATCTGCAATCATCTCCGGAAACACGTCCAGTACGGCAGTGTCCCGGCCGTGTCCGCCGCCGTGAAGGTGAGAACTGGGGCGGGGGGGTCTGGATGAGCGCTCTTGTGTGTGAGCCATTCGAGTTACTTATTAACCCCGTTGCTCAAAGCAGCTCAGGAAAGGGCGGCCCAGAATGTGGGCATTCCTGAGCTGTGCTTGGATCGGTCTGGCTTGTTTTGATTCTTTTGCAGGTTGGACCTTCTTCATCTTACGTGTCTCGACCTGGTCGCGTTTCGATCTGGTTCCCTTCCACGCGGATAGTTTGGTGGAAACGGAAGATCCGGGCCTCTCGGTACAGGAGGCTTTGGGTCGCCCTTCTGTTCTGCATTTAGTGCCATTAGGTGTTTGCTCTTCCAAGTTGCCCGAGCTCTTGAAAGGAATCAAGTGGGTCCTGTTCCCATCATCTTCTGCTCCTCCCACTGCGTGACTTCTTAACTGTTCTCATCTGGCTGACGGTGCAGAGAGCCCAGGAGAATCCTTTACTTCTTACCCTGGGTCCTCTGAGGAGTGTAAGAAACGTGAAGTCTAAAACCAAAAGCCCCCCCAGTCACAGCAGGCCCCGAGAACCCCTTGACCCGATTTGTCTTCGTTCCCTTTCCCGGTTTGTCGCTGACCAGTGCCTCCCCTGCTCCCCCTGACCTTCACTAGGCCGCCCGTTTTGAACGTCGTAATCCTAAATAGCAGCCCCCGTTTCGGGAGCCATGCCACCACCCCTGCCTTCCGGGACGTGGCGAAGCGCGTATTTTTGAGCAGAGAAGTTAGTGAGTTCAGGACTCTGCTCTTTCTCTCTAGATACGTGAAATCTGCCCTTCTTGATCTTGTGTCCTATTTTGCCCACGTAGCATGGACGTATAAAGTCTCTGCTTTTCTTCACTGAAGACTGAAGCCCGCTGGCTGTCCGCAGAACGGTGGCGCCCAGGGGCGACGGCGGTCCACTTCTTCCACGCCACCTCGGTGTGTTCCAGGCTTGTTTCCTGGACTCACTCGAGGGAGACAGAGCAGCTCTTCGTGTGTAATCAGTAACCCACGGAGTCACCTCCAAACACGAGTGACTTCGAACCAGGCTGCTCCTTAATTTTTTCGGTGGATCAGACAGCAGCCTTCAGTCAGTGGCTGAAGTCACCCTCCGCAGGGTGGGGGTGAGCACGGATGGCGAGGGGCAGGATCCTGCCCTTTCCTTCACTTCTAAGGGGGGGCCCACGGCTCCTAGATGCCCAGACTGCTCTGCTTTTTTCCCTCTCCTTTCTTCCTTCCTTTCTTTTCTCTGAGCCATCACCCTAACCCTGCCTTCTGTCGGTTCGAGTGGGATTGCAGTGTGTTCTTTTTAAGATGGGAGATAAGTGAGTGAACTGTCTCCACAGTTGGGAGAGCCCCTCTCTCATGCTTCCCAGGCAGTAGCAGCCGTGTCCTCAGATCACCAGCACTGCATGAAGAGTGGCAGTCGGGTTTGCCCTCCCTCTAGGGGGAGCTGGAGAGGCAGGGGAGGAAGCTTTACCAGGAAGTCCTGAGGAGTTTGGGAGAATGAAGGGAGAGGAGGAGAGCTGGAGACGATGATGCTGGATATTTATTTTGTTGGTGGGGCATGTGTGTGTGTGTGGTTCTCTTAGCAGGAGGCCGAAGACCCCTCCCACTTGTTCCTGGATGGATTGGAAGCAGCCAAAGATGCCACTGGCGCCCTGGTGGACCGGGTGGATGGTGAACACTGCTTGCTTGATGGAATGTTGGAGGATGAAACCCGGCCGGGGGGATACCATTGTAGTCAATGTGACAGAGTCCTGATGTCCATGCAGGGGCTGCGTTCTCATGAGAGGAGCCATCTGGCCCTGGCCATGTTTACCCGCGAGGACAAGTACAGCTGCCAGTATTGCTCCTTTGTTTCCGCTTTCAGGCACAAGTAAGTGCTATCGAGTGGTCGCAAGCGGGTGACGGGGAGGAGATGCCGTAGCGGTCAGCTAGTGCTCGGCTAAGCTAGAGCAGGAGAGGCTTGGAGGAGTCAGAAAGCCCCGCTCAAGGTTTGTGCCTGCTGTGTCGTTGGTTACGTTCCCTTGAGCCTCAGTCACCTCGTCTGTCAAATGGGACTGAGAGTAGGAGGTTACCTAACATTAACTACGCCTGGCAAATACAGGCGTTTTTTAAATGAGTATTTTGGAGGCACTGCTATGATTTACAAGAGGGAAGACCAGAAAGTAGACAAATGTCCTGGTGTATCTGTCAGACATTCACCCAGAAACTAATCATCAGTTGAGGAAATAAAGTTCCATTTGGGAAACTGAGTGGCCTAAGGAGGTAAAATTAGGACTGTCGACCCATGTGACCAAAGGATCATTGCTTGATCTTGAAAAAGATCTTGAAAAGTAAAGAAGTTACTGATGCCAAAGGGATGCTTGAAGGACAGGGCCAGTGAGGAGGAGAAGGAGCTGCCCGAGGCCCATCACAGCTTTGGAATTGTAGATTTGGGGTGTTGTGTAAGGCTTTTGGGGGTGATGGGAAAAGCGATGGTTCTGAGAAGCAGCCACCGTTTGTTGCCTTTGTCTTTGAACTGTGTAAGAGAGGTACACGTGCAACAATGTGTCCCACCGTCTTGGATGGCGGTGACCGATTGCGAGACTGACCTGCTGTTTGTTTTTACGATAATTAAAATAAATGTTGGGCTGTTTGCTTCTCAAAAAGATAAAGTGCAGTTAGTTGTTGAAAGGGAGGAGGAGGCGATGCTTTTACAGAGGGAGGAGGGGTTACAGGCTCTTTATTCTACGGAGCCTCATGGTTCATCTGTGTCATCAGAGCCACTGTGTACCTCTCACGAGTTCAAGAAGTATTTATTCAGCAGCATCTAGCCTGCTTTCTGACACCCCGTAGAATCTCAACAAATCGTAGCGCATACACCGATACGCCCTGTGCTAAGCAATGTGCTGGGGGCGCTGGGAGGGTGGATATAAAGGGGAATACAAAAGATGAAGAGACCATGGTCAGTGCGCTAAGGGAATTTAGGGTCTAGTTGCGTTATAAATCAAGCCAGCGAGCTCACAAATGACTCAGCAAAATAAGGCACATATCTTTCAAAAATACAGTAATAAAATGCTATGAAGCTTCAAAGAAGGGAAGTGATCCACCCACTGTGGAAGAATCGGGAAGGTTTTACGGAGTAGGGAGCATTTGAGTCGAGTCTTAAAGTAGGAAGACAGGACTTGAAGAGTTCGGAAGGGATGTGCAACCTGGAGGAAGGGATGAGAGCATAAGGCTGTGGAGCAGAGTGTGAGGCTCGTGGGGGCCCAGCTGGCGGTCCAATGTCACTAATGTGTAAGTTCTAGGTAAAAGAGTAATGGAAGATAAAGTTTGAATACTTGAGTAGAGACCATATTTGGAGTCTTCGAATGTGGAAATAATACTTTGTCATTTATGGTACTGGCAAAAGGAAGTCTCTGAAAGGAGTAAGTCATAATTGCTAACATTTACTGAGCCTTCCTGTGTGTCAGGCAGCACGCTAAGTGCCTTCAGGTATTATCTCACTTTATTCTTAAATCAGCCTAGCGAGGTGTCGTCCCATGACCGTCTCCATTTTGTGGGTAAGAAAAGTGAGGAGGTTTATGTAACTTGCCAAGGCCACACGGTTTATAAGCCTTAGCTGGGGTTTGATCCCAACCGGCCTGACTCCATAGCTCATGCTCTTGAGTTGAAAAAAAGACGGGAGAGAGCAATTAGAAGGCAGTCATAGTAGCTGATCCAAGAAGTTCGGATGGGACTTTGGGAATGGTTAAAGGAAGTCGGATCTTCATGACTTGGACAAATTGCCTTCATGCAGGGAGTGAGGGATGAGAGACAAAATAAAGTACAGAGGGCACCTAGGGGTTCAGTCTGGTTGACTGAGAACAGTCGTGTCCTCTATAGAAGCAAGGAAATGAGGAAGAGCGTTAGTTTTGGAGGAGAAAAACCGATGGCTTTGTTTAGGGCTAGTTGAGTTTAAGGAAGCTGAAGGACACCCAGAGGGAGAGGTCCGGAGGCAGTTGAAAGTGCTGCTCTGGAGCTCAGGAGAACATTATGTGTTTAAATGGTAAGCAGCACTGATCCCATGTGAGTCATTTAGAAGGGAACCTAGTTCTCTGGGGCACTGGTACAAATTAGAACTTCTTCCCACACCTCATTTGGTAGATTTATTATTTTTTTAGCAATCATTATGAAATACTGGGAGTTCACTATAATTAAATAACTTCTTTATAAGTTGCTCTGGAAGACTGAGGTACAGTGAACATGGTTTTGTTTATCAGAAGGGATGACTGGGCCTTTGGGTCACATGACTTTCTTCAAACACACCTGCACTTTGCCTCCATATTTACAAAGGCGTTGGAAACATGACAGTCCGTTGCAAGTAGCTCAAGTACTTTGACACTTCCCTTCCCCTCTTGAGTGTTCCCCATGGATGTAGGGCTGAGGTTTAAAAAGAAAGTCCTTTTTAAATGCAAACTTTCTCTAACTCCTTTTTTTTTTGGAAATAAGTTAAAGGACTATTTGATAGGTACTCCTCACTGACTTGGCAGAAAACTTGAATGCTCCATATTTTACCTTTTGTCTTCGGATGCCCTCTTCCAATTCTACATGCTTCTAGAGAAGGGAAAATGAGGGTTTACTATGGCCTGTTTGCACTGCCAGGTCTCTCAATCCAAAAAGGCTCTTGATCTCTTCCTTCCCTTAGCCTCCCCTCCCTTTGGAACAGGTGCGGCCACTCTTGCCATTTTTGTTGTTGTTTTGGGTAAGCATTGCCCTTGGAAAGTAACAAAATGACTTTGAACACCTTAGAAATGGGACTGCTAGAAAAGGGCAGTGAGAAAATACACGTAATTGATAATCCTGTCATTTTTCTTTCTCTTCTGTTTCTCTGCCACATCTAGTTTGGATCGCCACATGCAAACCCACCACGGACACCATAAACCATTCCGATGCAAACTCTGCTCCTTCAAGTCCTCCTATAACAGCCGGCTGAAAACACATATACTCAAAGCTCATGCTGGTGAGTTAGGCTCCCTGATGCACAGGTTCTCTGAATTGGAAATCCAGTGGTCTTCCCTGAGTGAAATTCAGTCTCCTGTCCCACACATGAGAAGGTTTTCTTGACGTGGTTGCGTGCTCATTTCTATTTTAATCTAATGAAGAAACACAAAGAAAACTTATAGAATCACCCAAAACCAAAATGCTACCAAGCCCACGTCACCCATGTCATAGTTGATTAATGCTATTAACAGGTTTTGGTTTTTAGAGGAATTTCTAAATCACCCAGCCCTTCTAATGGAAATGCGTGAATTGTTACATCCACTAAAGATAATTCCCAACTAAAATAAAAGTATAATCTTGAGGAAGTTCAGAGGGACAAAGTACTCAAGACATGTGAGATTTCTCACGAGATGCCCATTGATATGTTGCTGTACATCAGATAAGAAATGACTGTGGGTCATGAGTGTCCAGGAACTTTGTTGGTCTCTGTAACTCTGTTGTTCCATCTCATTGCGCTTGCCTCATGGGCATCCCTCACCTGCCAGGCTCTGCACTAAGCATGCTATATTCATCATACTATTTAATCCTCATGACAGTCCTAAAGGGTAGGTGGTGTTATCACCCTTCGTGTCATATGAGGATACAGAGACTCAAAATTAAGTGACCTATTCAAGGCCATATAGATCATTCACTAATAATTTGACTCCAGAACAAAAACCTACATCCTTATCACTGACAAGATGCTGCTGTTCTCTCTTTTTTGCATGTGATGGAGGATGCCCACAGGTAGCAAATCAGAGCTCAGCCAAGAGAGGAAAGAGGTGTCCTGCAGGAAAGGCAGTGGAGTGGGGTCTGGGGGCCTCTCTGTGGTGTCGTCAGTCACTCGCAGAAGCCCAGCTCCACAGCACCCCGTGGCCCTCTCAGGTTTGGACCACCTTTCCTGGTGTTGGGTCCTGTTGGTCTGGCTTAATGGAGTAAAGCCACTGAGGCCATCCAGCTGCCCTACGCCCCACTGGGCTGCGGATGGGATGGGGAGACTGGCTATATGGACTTCGGTTCGTCTGTTAGTATTTTTATATTTTCAGGAAAATTCTCCTAAAGGCTATGGAGTAAGAAGCTTCAGGGTTCAAACCACTACTTCCTAATGTGTGTATATTGTAAATTATTCAGTTGGGACACCATCCTGGGGAGTTTTTCTCATAGGTCTCCTTGTCAAAAGCACTTTAAGCAGTGGGAGTTGGGTAAATGATTTGGCCTGTGGGAAGGACTTGAAAAGAGTGCCAGAGGCTGCCTGCTGACTCCGGGGCACTGAGCTGACCAAGCAGACTGGCCTTCTGTACTCACTGGTTGGCGAGAAGGAAGCCTTCAGAAAGCGGGAAGTGGGGTGGGGACGCAGTGTAATTTGTTTCTCTGCACACCTTGGAACCTTGGTGCCCATGGCATGGCTTTTAGCCACTGAGAGTGGCTTGACTTAGAGAAAGCCAAACACGTTTTCCAGAACTCTTGACTCCTCTTGTCTATTCTGGATGGATTGTTTTATTTTAAAGGGTGGAAATCCTATAGTCTGATCGGATAATCTGGGTTTGAATTCTCTTTTTATGATGTCCTACTTGCAACTACCCAACCAGGTTCATGTGGCAGGCTTGCATTAAAAATTTTTTAAATGGACTAAGGAAGGCAATAGTGTTATAATACAGTCATTAATATATATGAACATCTACATGTGTATATTATTTTGTAATTGATATTATATATATTCGTATTTATCATAGTAATAAACACCATTGTTCACAAGCCGCCATTATCCTGACTCCTGGATAACAGCTGGGGCGACAAGTGACTGATGTTCTTGTTTGGGTCATCTGACTGTGAACTTCTCCTCTGCCTTGGGCTATAGCTCGTTGCGTCACTCAAGGTTCTCCGTAGTTCTCTTCAAGGCTTTCTTGGCCGTACATGCTCTGGGAGTCATCAGCGGTAAAGCAGAGGCTTAAGGCAGAATTGGAGATGCTGTGCTCACTTCACGTGGGAAACCACTTAGTGATTTTCAAGGTGGCCGGGAAGCAACCGCCTGAGCTCAGTACAAGCAGGGGCAGGGGTTTCCCTTCTCATCTGTCCACAGGTCGTTTCCACTGGCCTGCAAGACTTTCATTGCTAGAGGTCTTTTCTGCTCCTTTTTTTCCCTCCTCTTCCTTCTCTTTCCTCTCCTCCGGTTTTAAAACTTCACCTTAAAAATAAATGTGGAAAAACTCATGCTCATTAGAGAAATTTTGGAAATGAAAGAAATAGCCAGTCACCCATAATCTTATTATCTGAAGACCACTGTTGTTAACATTTGATAACATTTCCTTTCAACCTCTATAATGATTTTTTAACAGTTGTGATTATAACTTAATCTACAATATATTGTGCCTTTTTATTTGTTTTTCTGAGTGCCAGCATTTTATTTTTTGCTGCTTTTTATATTATAAATTCTTATATATTCCACCCTTTAAAATATTTATAAATTCTTCAAGAATTTATTTTAATGAATGATCATTCATCAAGAAGCTGTGTTGGTGTTTACTTAATTGTTTCCATACTCCTGGAAATCCCTATGTATTAAAGGGTATTTTCTAGGGCCATCTGGGTGGCTCAGTCGGTTAAGTATCCGATTTCAGCTCAGGTCATGATCTCACGGTTTGTGAGTTCGGGCCCCGTGTCAGGCCCTGTGCCGACAGCTCAGAGCCTGGAGCCTGCTTCAGATTCTGTGTCTCCCTCCCTCTCTCTGCCTCTTCCCTTCTTGCACTCTGTCTCTCTCTGTCTCTCAGAAATAAACATTAAAGAAAATTAAAGAATATTTTCTTAATAGGAACTCTGAGAAGTGCAGCTATCTAGCTGCAAACGTGAGCATTCTAAGCCTATTGTCATAAGAAAACAAAATTGCTTTCTGAGTCCATGTAACCAGTGTTTGTCCGACAACATAAGCATGCCCGTTTCACAGCCTGGCTTTTTAAAATGTGGTTAATTTAAAAGCTGACTTGGGGCAAAGGTAAATCATTGTCTCGTTGGATCGTAGTAATCTGTGCCATAGTTCAGTGGTATAAAAATAATTAAAAATGCCTACTTTTACTGAAATGTCCTGTTTATAGAAGAATATTGGAGATAAACACACACACGTTTATACATATACAACTATCTTTCTCTCTTTTAAAGAAATGACTTCAGGCGCCTGGGTGGCTCAGTCAGTTATGCATCTAACCCTTAATTTTGGCTCAGGTCATGATCTCATGGTTCATGAGAATAAGCCCTGTGTTGGGTGCCGCACTGACAGTGTGGAGCCTGCTTGGGATTCTCTCCCTCTCCTTTCTCTCTGCCCTTTCCCCATGCATGCATGCTCTCTTACTCTCTCTCTCTCTCTCTCTCTCCCCTCTCCTCTCCTCAAAATAAATAAATAAAACTTAAAGAAAAAAAGAAATGACTTATTTTTACTCATTTCTGCACTATTGATCAGGTAGGAACATGGAGTTTTATGCTGAGGTTTATGAACTGGTACAAAAACAAACAAAAAAACCCCTAAAAAACTAGGATGTGTGGAATTGAGGAGGTGTATAGTCAGCAAAGATGTAAAGAATGAAAATAGCACAACAGAGTTTGTGCTTAGTTACCTTGTGCTTGGAAAGCCCCTGATAGGCTCTTGGAGTAAGAATTAAGCATATTATATTCTGCAGATGATAAAAAGCGCCCTGGAATGAAAGCCAACATGGTCCTTTCAAGTGGAGAGAGGGAGAACGAGAGACCGGGACACCTTTTTGAAGGAGGGATCATGGGCATTTGGTTTCACTCCCTGTTGGGGAATCAGTTCATAGGCTCATCCCTGTAAGTAGAGCACGAAATGAAGAGGGACCAGGTCACTTGATCCCAGAACTCATTGAAGAGTTTCAATCCCAGAGCAGTGTTGTGTTTGTGGGAAGGGGCAGGTAGTTGGTCCGTGAGGGCTTCTTAGACCATGAAGTTGCAGAGATACTTCTCTCTTCTCTCGCGTGACTTAACTATGTCATTTTGTTTTCCACCCCACCTTATACCCTTCCCTCTTTTTCGTGTTCTGCCCCTTCCCGCCATCGTCTTCCAGGTGAACATGCCTACAAGTGTTCTTGGTGCTCGTTTTCCACCATGACAATCAGCCAGTTGAAGGAACACTCCCTCAAGGTCCACGGAAAAGCCCTGACCCTCCCCAGGCCACGGATTGTCAGTCTGCTCTCCTCACACGCTCACCACTCCTCCCAGAAAGCCACCCCTGCCGAAGAAGTAGAAGACTCTAATGGTAATGTTGGGCTCCCAAGCCCCAGCTAACCACCTAAGGTTGAGGAGGGCTGGGATCAATTGCCAGTCATTCTTTCTAGAGGAAAATCGTATACAAAAACCTGACGGTTCAAGTGAAGGAAGAAATGTGGAAAGGTTGAAACCATAGAGAAATTGGAGTGGGAAGGTGAAGTGCCCTCGGTGAGTGTCTGGTGCCACGGCAGAAATGTCAGTCTAGACTCACGCGAGTGTTGGCTGTGTGGATGGACTAGCGTTGGAGTCTTCCGTGTGGTTGCAAGCAAGAAAGTGGATAGGACGCCAGGCAGACTTATTTCGTTGTTTACTTAGTTACTTACTTATGTCCCGTCTTGTTTCAAAGAGCAAAACAAAAACAAAACCCATGAAGTATGTCTGGGTGCCCCTCTCCACTCTACAGGACACAGAGGAGGAGAGGGAAGGGGGAGTGGATGGGGCAAGTATGTCTGATTCCGTCACAGGATAATTTGGGGGTAATGTGATTTCTTAGAGCCAGAGGATGTTGAGGAAGTAGCAGTTGGGAGGAGGGTCTAACTGCCCAGGCTTGGAGCTTCAGAAGAAATACAGGAAGCCATGGAGGACTCCTCACTGGCCGCGTACCCAAAGCTGTAGGGTGTGGGTGGAGCAAAAGGCTGGTTTATTGTTTTGACCAGACCAAGAAAAACAGAGGCGTTTTGGTCGTTCGGCTTTACCTCAGGTGACTGCGGAATCAGGTGCTTAGGACAGCAGGAAGTATGCAGATTCTCAGGGATGTGGAAGACCTGAGAGCTGCTCCTTCCCTGCCTCTCGTGCTCGAATCCCCTTTGCAGCACCTCCAGTAACCAGACATCTACTACCAGCTCGAGTTCCTCCCAGTCTGGGAACGAACTGTTCCCAAGGTCTACTGTTTCATTCTTGGAAGGAGCTTAGTGGGACTGGAAGGAAAGTTCATGGGCTCTTTGCAACAAAGGCTTGGCTTTGAGTCTGACTTCTCTCAATGCCAGTTGTGTTTTCCTGGGCAGTCTTCTGCATGCACATAGAATCGGATAACGATACTCCCTCCACTGATTATCTTGAGAGATTAAGGAGAAAAGGCACACGCATTAAACGCCCAGCACATCTGACACATGGTGGGCATTTAATAAATGGTCATTTCATTGCTGTGATTTTCATCCTTTCATTGCACTTTTGGCCTTTGGGGCCATTTCTAACAAGTATGAATTTGGAGTTATCTAAAGGTTTAAAAAGATAGTCTCTTCAGGTAACCTGCAGATCTGACAGCCCACCTTGTCAACGTGGTCTGATTATCAGCTTATCAAGAATCAACGAATAATCTTCCTTCGTCAGGTCTGCAGAAAGACAGTTGTGGAAGGAGAAGGGAAGGGGAGTTCCGAGACTAGAGCTGCCTTTATTGAGTTAGGGAACTTGGTGGCCTCGCCTTTTCAGTCATCAAATGCTGTGTTAAACACAAGTGCTCCTTACCGGTATTCCTGTCTTAAAGGACTTTGGTTTAACAAGGATAGGCTTTGTTATTATGACTGTGGCTTGTAATAAAGTGAATCTTCTCAATTGCTGTGTATTAGTTTAAAGTATAGGAGGAAGTCTGGTGCATATTGTTGTTGTTTTCTTGGAAAACTTGGAGTCTCAGAACTGGGGGTGGGGGGCGGGGGATGAGGCAGGGAGCACATGTGAAATAGGACCTTGAGATTCTCTTCATCAGAAGAGATTGGTACGCCACAACAAAGGGCAAAATATCATTGGACGTAAATTGTAGGATATTTATTAACATGGTTTTTAATTAAGTGTGTTCATATGAAATGGATGCTATACCTGCGGAGCCATTTGGGTGAAATTGATCCGTCCACACCCCATTTCCAGCAAGGGCTTTTCCTGGGACCTTTGTCTCAATGGCACGCCTTTTTTTCCCCTTTGTCCTCCTCCCTTGAAAGGTGGGCCTCAGTCACAGGGCAAGGGAATCCCACAGATCCCTCACTGTACCCGAGACCTTACTCTGCCAAGAAGCTGCACTGGGCATGGAAGAAGGATAAATGAACACAGAATGATTCTGGTCCTCTGACAGCTTAAGACCAAACATATAGAGGAGACTGTCAGCATGGTTTTGAACCAACCATAACCCTAAGCCTGAGGTCTAACCTTTTTGGGGAGTGATTTCAGATTCTTGGAAGATGAGGTCAGGACCTTGAGGTGGGTGGTTGCAGAAACATGATGGTAGGATATTAACTTTCTGCTGAACACAGAGAGTCTGTCTTTATTCGAGCACAGGAAGATAATTTGCAATATATAAAAGTGTTTTCTTTTCCCTTCTGTAGAAAGAACACAGCGACCGTGAAAGCCCTTGGTGGCAGCTCTCGTAGTGAGGCCCACACAGAAGTCATTGGACCTACACCATTTTTAATGTATATAAATAACCTTTATCAATGGGTCAGCGATGATTAGTTTAATTTGATTTAAAAAAAAAAAAAGCTCGATTAGAAGGCGGGTAAACAGAAAGAAGACATCAAATGGGCTATTCTCATGAGCGAGTAACTCCATGGAAAGAGTAATAGTTTATTCGTTTAATAAATATTGTCTTGAACCGTTGCCGTGGGTCTTGCCTAGTTTTGGATGGCCAGGAATGACCAAAGAGGTTCGAGACTGGGGTGACTATTTGCTAGGGGGCTGAGTGGTGGATTCCTAGAAACGACTAAGTCTGGGGCATGAAAAAACAGCTGTGGGGCTAGACAGTAGCCTGTAAATCATGCCTTGAATGGTGTTTGAAACACGCATGTGAAATCCAATTGCACATTTTAATAGGGAGAAGCTGTGGGGCTGTTGGCTCTCAGTTCGGGTTTCCCACACTGCAGATGCCAGGACATTGTGAACACAGGCACCGAAAATGTGTTGCAGGCCTGGGGGGAGTAGAGATCCATAAAACCAGGGAAATCACCAGTGTGTCCTTGGCTTTCCGATTCCCTAGCGAGGGATGTGAATAAAACTAACTAGTTGACATGCTCACTGTTATTTGCAGTGGTCAAATGCTTGCAGTCTTGAGAGCAAGCCAGTCTTCTCTGGCAAGAGGAGACAGGCTGAGAAAAGAAGGTTCTTCCAAAGCTGCTTTCCCTCCCAGCCCGGAGGGAGGGAGGGAGGGAGGGGATCCGAGAGAAGGTGGAGGGGAGGCTTCACCCAGCTGCCTGGCCACACACCGGTTCTGTACATAAACAGGGCTCTTGGGCTCTGGGCTGTCAGTCTTGACATGTTTCACCAGCACAAGAATCCTTTCTACATTCTCTGCGATCAGTTGTTGGAAGGAAAAGCAACGGTGGTTCTGTGTGTAGGATAATGGGAAATGACACATAATTGCTATTCTAAACAATGCATTAAGGGGAAATCATAAGGTTGTCAACAAAAGGAAGTGCATTCTGTGTATGTGTTTACTGGGTTCCTTCTGCCTTATAAAATATAGGACTGGTTTTATCACGCTTTTTCCAAGTCTCTGCATTCAGTACAGAAAAATACATAGATACGCATCTCTATAAAATCACAAAGAAACTAGCATAGCAGAGTTTAGTTAGGAGATTTGTTTGGGTCTCAGAAGCTGCACGATACATGGGCAGCAGCCATGTCATTTAAAGTTGAGCTATATGCTTTGTAAGTCAGGCCAGTGGTGACATTTCCTTGTTCTCCTCCCTTGAATTTTCCCGAAAGAACAGATTATTTTGTTTCTTCTGTCTACCTAGATACGCTGTGTGGAACTGCCGACTTTAGGAATAGCCACTGTGATGTGTTTAAAACAAAAATTAAGACACTAAGACCAGGTACAAGATAAATAAGGTGAATGAGAATAACATAGTTCTTCAGTCAACCTAGGGAAAACACCATGAACTTTTGGTCATGCTACCTTTTTCTCTTTACAGTGTGGGTCTCGATACAGTCTGCCCAATGGGGGAAGTCCATATGCTGTTAGGAATTAGCAGAAAAATGTTGTAAGGAGCTTTGTGATTTTTTTTTTTTTCTGTTAGTAGAAGATTTTCTGTTAGAACTTTTCAGTTGGCTTTTCTATTCTTTTTTTTTTAATTATAAACATTTTTTAATGTTTTTTTAATGTTTATTTTTGAGAGAGAGAGAGAGAGAGAGAGAGAGAGCGAACACAAGCAGGGGAGGGGCAGAGAGAGACGGAGACACAGAATTGGAAGCAGGCTCCAGGCTCTGAGCTGTCAGCACAGAGCCCGACGTGGGGCTCTAACTCGTGAACCACGAGATCATGACCTGAGCCCAAGTTGGGCACTCAACCGACTGAGCCACCCAGGCGCCCCTACTCTGGTAACTCTTCTATTGATGATTTCCTCAGTGCTCTGTTGCACTCATGGGTATGCTGTTGGTTCTGTCCCCTGGTTTCTAATGGGGACAGTTAGGTATAAGTACATACTGAATACTTCTTTTGAATGACCAGCGGTTTCTTGGAGACATCACAATTTTCAATTCAGTTAATTTATATTGAGTCCCTTATGTCTAAGTAACCCCACAGAACCAAATTGTAGGGGGGTACATTTATTTCATTCCCATTTAAGAGTAAAGTTCAAGAGGCAAATCTCGTAAAGATGAACCCTCAGAGACTGCTTTAACAGAGATTTTTCTGATATATTCTGTGAGAGGAAAAGATCTACCTTGATGAAGTGTTTTAAACAGGTCATTGTTCCCTGTATAACCACACCTTCTCTAGAGGTGGGAAACCGAAGGTTGAAACACGGTATAAGCCTTTCTAACTCTCAGAAGGACACGGGAAGTGCAGGAGAGCTGGAGAGGTGTGACGTTATTAGTGTGGTCACCTGGTAGCAGAGCCAAATGTACACAGTCGTTGACCCTGGAGGCGGCTGGCTTGTTCTCCGTATCTTTGAAAAAAACAAAAAACAAAGCAAAACAAAATCGTGTTTAGTTGCAGTGAAATCCAAATCCAGAGAAGCTGTAGAATGAAACTGACCAACAGAACTCCTGGGTCAGTAACCTCTTCTACCCCCAAATTTTACCCGCCAGGATTTTAACACAACGTATTGGTTAGAAGAGATGCTTTTTAGGAGACTTATACTGGGTAATTTATAGATAAGCCAGGGATGGGCAAACTTTTTCTGGAAAAGGCCAGATAGAAAATATTTCCAGCTTTGTGAGCCATATAACCATAAACACTGTGTAAGTAAATGGACTTGGATGTGTTCCAATAAAACTTTATGTACAAAAACAGGGAAGGCCCAGATTTGGCTTCTGGGCAGTGCGTCGCTGACCTCTGCCCTAGGTAACTGGGGGAGGAGAGTGGGGATTACAGCAATACCCATGAAATTAATCCAGTCTTTAATAAATGTCATTATAACCTTTATATTTAACGTGGAATAGTCCTAGATGCCACCTAAAACATAACTTGACCTAAATATATTCTTTATTTCATATGTGAAAGGTAGGGCATTAGATGGAATTTTTTAAATATTAGCCCGTGAATTCCATTTAAGCTTAAAGGAAAATCTTCTCTAAGAATTATGTTGAGTCTAGCGCCAAGCTATCAACTCATTTAACCTTGACTGCGGCAATACTTGACACTTAAAAATTAAGATCTGAGATGCCTGCTTTGAAAGAGAAGCTTTTCAGATTTCTAAATAGGTCAGACATAAAATTCAACCTTTAAGAGGATCCAATTAGTTGCTAGGGCATCAGACCTTCCACACAGGTTCCAATTGCAATCAGATTTCTCTTGGGGTGAAAGAAAGAAGAGGTGGTTTCTTTAAAAATGACAATAATGAAATGGAGACTCTAGAGTGAATAATTCTGAAGCATAAAGATTTACACCATTTCTAGCACCTGGGATACAAGGCATAATTTTAATGTCTTGACCATAATTTTTAATGGGTTCTGCTGGTCACAAAATTACCTGACCAGAGAATACTAACCTTCCCTTTTTGACATCAGACTTTCTACATTAAAACATGATCTAGAGTTTATTTTAATGCTTCTTATGAAGAATGGCATTTCTACTAGAAAGATTTAGAGGTTTGCAACTCCAGTGGTGCAGTGGTACAGATGATTCTGTATCTTCTGTTACACGCCCAGCAATCTTTGGACGTGAAGCTGTTAGAACTTGGTGTCAGTGGCAAATTCGAAACCTCCAGAATCACCACCACCCCGAAGTCGAGTATCATGTGAAAGACCCTTCCCAGAGAACCCACCTGCCTGAGATTTCTGTGACTTTTTGAATTAGCCACAGTTTCATGTGCCAAGGATTAAAGAACATTTCAAGTGTAAGCTTTCTGTGTCCTGGGAACTTAGTCAACTAACCCATCTCCCTCTTCTCATGCCAAGAAAAACATTTGTTCATCAGAAATGTAAGCATATACTACTGAACTCATTCGGAGGTAGTTCCTAGCAACGCTGGAGTTTGCTGCATAATTCCACATCTGATTTTTGCATCTTTTGGTGGTTGGCTTAGATATTACCTTAAGTCTCCTAGAACCTACATTGTGGGAAGTAACTAAAAGAAAGAAGAAATCTGCTTTATTCTTTGGCAGAAAATATATTCTGCCGCTGATCAAATCCTCTAACACCACTCACCTTGGTCTTTTTTGGAAAGAAAGAATTTTCCTGGTCTTCTCATTGCCTGCGTCAATTTTTCTTTCCCTGGAACTGGAGCTAGATATTTTAGCCCAATTATATTTGATATAAAATCCTTCAAACTCTTCTTGAGACTTGTGATTCTATAGGCCTTCTCCTGTCTTTCAAATATTGTTCTGCACTAGAGGATTTTACTCAAGCAGAAGGGAAGGGTATTGGATTTGGGGGAACCAGCAAGAATGAGCCATGATTCAGAGGTAGAGATCCTAGGACAGTCTTGCTGGATCCAGCAGAAGGTATGTCCTGAGCAAGATGAGTATGTGAAAAAGAATGTTTTTTTTTTCCCTGTGTAGAGATGGGAAGAAGATGCTAGAAATAATCTTTTAGAAACAACTATTAGTTATTTTTAAAAATAAATTGTATGAGTTTTGATGGTACAGCCCAGGAAAGCATGTGCAGATGATACACACATTTTCTTGACTCGTTCATCTTCCTAAAGACTATTCCTGTGGAAAAAATCCCAGTGGTGGTGGTTAAATAAAAATGGCAAGGTAAGTAATGGCCAAAGTGACATGAGAGGTTCAGGTAGGAGGGTCTGCTTGCTTTTTGCTGGATTCAGTCCCTTGTAGTCTGTGCCCAGGAAGGGATAACTTCCTGTCATAGGGGCTTTTTACTTTGCAAGCAGTTTCAGAGTCATGAACTTGAGTACAGGGCCCAGCTAAGGTTTTATTTACCAGTATACTGCTCTTCGAGATGTCATTCAAGGGTTAGGTTCTTCAGCTTCCTCAGGGACACAGAATATTCTTAGATGACTCATGCAAGCCACTCTCCTTATGTCATCTTTTATTTTCATGCGCTGTGAGCCCTCCACCAAGGCGACAGTGATAGCTAGTCCAGCATCAGGGCCTTCTAAAGAACCCCTTAATCTAGTCCTTTGCTTTTAAGCATCGCTGGCTATTTTTTCCTCCTTGACCAGTTTGAAAGTCATTCATTCTGGTTTTGCGATAAAGGGTTCTACATGTCTCTTGTATAGTTTCTAAGTGATAAAATTAATCATGATTTTTATTCTTTAAATGCTGCTGATTGCCTCAAATTTGTCATCTGATTTAATGTGCCTGATGAATCAGAGGTACAAATTATTAGTCTCATTTTATAGCAAAGGAAACTAATACACAGAGGAGCAAAATGGTGAGTCCAAGAGTCCTAAAACACTTATGCCCTTAATCTTTGTGTCATCTCATGGGAGTCTTGTAGTAGAAATGCACATCCATACATGATCCAGAGTGGCTAAGATCCAACCGCCTCTTCTATGTTTGGAGACCCTGAAATCTTCCAAAAGAAACTAGAGGCAAGTTTTTATTATTGACTGATATTTAGAGCTTAAATTGTTGGATATACAGATAGCATTCAGTTAGAAGCGCAGAATAGAATGAAGTTGGAAATGGTACATTTGGATTTCAATAGTTCTAGCCATGGAGAGAAGAAATGGAAAGGTCATGGAGGGCTTCTTGGAAGAGGTAGGGCTCAGGCTGGGCCTTGAAGGATACATGAGTTTTACCCAGGTAGGAGGCAGTCCATTCAAGGTGGGAAGAGTATCAGAAGTGAGGAAACCTACAGAAGGAGGGATCCTAGGACACAAAGAGACCAGGCTGGCTAGAATGGAGGGTGTATGTTCCTGAGAAGGCAGTTGGTGAGGTGAGGGGAGGTAGAGCCAGACTACAGTGGTACTTAGTACTAGGAAGAGGTCTTTAAATTAAAGATGCAGGCTGGGGGTGCCTGGGTGGCTCAGTCGGTTGAGTGACCGACTTCGGCTCAGGTCATGATCTCACGGTCTGTGAGTTCAAGCCCTGCGTCGGGCTCTGTGCTGACAGCTCAGAGCCTGGAGCCTGCTTTGGATTCTGTGTCTCCCTCTCTCTCTGCCCTTCCCCCGCTCATGCTCTGTCTCTCTCTCTCTCTGTCAAAAATAAACATGAAAAAAAATTAAAAATAAATAAATAAATAAAGATGCAGGCTGAACAGGGAAGACCAGTAGCAACAGCAGCAAGGGCTCTGGCTCCTTTGGAAGCAGGAGAGTACTTTTGAACTAGAGGGACAATCAGCTAGCATCTGTAGTCTTTGAGAATGAATGTGGATTAGAAATACTCATGAATAGGGGTGCCTGGGTGGCTCAGTTGGTTAAGCATCCGACTTCGGGTCAGGCCATGATCTCACGGTCCGTGAGTTTGAGCCCCGCGTTGGGCTCTGTGCTGACAGCTCAGAGCCTGGAGCCTGCTTTGGATTCTATGTCTCTTTCTCTCTCTGACCCTCCCCTGTTCATGCTCTGTCTCTCTCTGTCTCAAAAATAAATAAACATTTAAAAAAAAATTACACTTAAAAAAAAAAAGAAATACTCATGAATATTAGTTCTCCTCTTTTCAGATGCCTACCGTAGATTGAGGCAGCTGGGTGGCTTAGTCGGTTAAGCATCTGACTTCGGCCTAGGTCATGATCTCATGGTTCATTAGTTGGAGCCCCGTATCAAGTTCTCTGCTGTCAGCACAGAGCCTGCTTCGGATCCTCTGTGCCCCTTGCTCTCTGCCCCTCCCCCACTCATTCATTCTCTGTCTCTGTCTCTCTCTCTCCCTCCCTCTCCCCCCTCCCTCCCTCACTTTCAAAAATAAACATTGAAAAAGTATAGTTTAAAAAAAATGCCTGCATAGATTATTCGTTTTGATTACAAAAGTAACACCTACTCATAATTAAGGAATAGCTTCATGGCAATACATAACATAAAATACTAGCCTTAATGCCAGCCTTTTCGTTTCAGTACCTGAATTAATCTCTATTAACAGTTTGCCGTAGAGTCCTCTAGTGTTTGTTCTATGCATATAAACATAGGTTCTATGCATATAAACATAGGGACCATAATATACAAACCTTTTTTTTTCATGTTTTTCCTCTCACTTGATAAGTTCTATCATTGCTTGACATTTGATATTTTAAAATACGAAGGTCTGTATCTCAAAACAAACAAAAATGATCCCCTTCATAAAATAAATATTGTGTACTTATAAATGTTTCCATTATGTATGGGGGGGGGATGTGTTTAGGTTGGGATTCTCAGAATTAGATAAGACCTTTGTGGTTTTGTCAGTCAAAAATCCACTAATTGTGTTAATTTTAAGGCTGGTCCATTGCCTAAGAAATTTCTTAAGTTTTTTTTTTTTTTTTTTCCCTACTGCCTAAGGCTTAAAACATTTGAAATATTGGCAAGTTGTCCATAAGTTAAATGACAAAATCAAGATTGCAGACTGTCTAGACTGTTCTGAGTATGAGCTATAATGAGATTTTGCTAGGTGATAAATATAAAATATGCCGGGTAGCTTCTGACCCTCGTATTCACTTCCAGTACTAGACTTGCCAAATATTCTTATAATTGTCGCTTATCGCATCTGTCTCCCCAGCTAAACTGTGTGCTCTCTGAGGTCAAGGACTGTTTCAGAGCCCTGGCAGTTTGGCAGGCCATTCAATAAATATTTGTTGGTTTGAATTAGGGCCGCAGAAGGAACCACACATGAGGGAAACCGACAGAACAATAGTCTATATGTGGAAAAGCCTGGGAATTTTAGTGACTGAGCTCAGCTGTGCCACATCATGTTTGGAAAAAGCCAGTGGAATCGGGCTGCATGCGTACCATGCTATGCTGTCCTACACTGCTGCACATTTCCTTGGTCAACCTGTCTCTGCCAGTTCACTAACTTTGGCCTTCTCCCTACTGACAGCGCCATATCCCTTTCAACTTTATTCAACCAAAGTGACTAATCTCTTTCCTCTAAGTGGCCAAGAAGAGTGAACATATACCTTACTCTCTGCCACCTCGTGAGAGTATGTGTTTCTTTCATTTAATGGTCCCTTTTCGAACGCCTGCTCTCTGCTTATTTCTCTCTCCTTACCTTCCGGAATGTTCTTTTTCCTTCCTCAGTGAACTCTGGGCCAGGTTCACAGCTTCCCTTTTTACTCCAGCCATGACCATCGCGCTCTGGAATTCCAATATACTAAGACTTGATGATAATGACCCAACAAATAGTTGATCTCTTCAGGTAGGGAGACTTACCTCCTTGGTGATTAAGCTTCAACCACCATTCCCCTGTGCTGAATTTACCATTACACAGTGCTTCACCTCCAGCATCTCAAACGCTTAGTTCTCTCTGACCTCTCTACCCAACCCAGGCCCTGGAAGTTAGCCATTTCAGGGGGGCTTTCTTCAGCATCCTGTGTCTCGAACTCCCTTGTCCTTCTCTGGTGTCCAGTTTGTCAGACCCCAACCCTGAAGAGCACTCACTCCACTTCCTCTGATGTTAGCCATTCTTCCCGGCTCCAATCCTAGGCTTTTCCGATGTGTTTTCAAGGTTATCTTTGTTAACCACAAATCTGATTTATTTTCAAGAATAAATTTGAGCTTATTCAGACTTATCCCTTGACAACGCCAATTTACCTGTAAGTATTCCAAGTGTTTCTCTTGAGTAAAAGAGACCAGAATGGAGTCACAACCACTGTGCTGGAAGTTGCAAATAGCTTCAGTCTGTCTTGCCTGCCCCAAAGCTAATAGTGGACAAATGGCGGGAGCAGCTATGTGGGTAATAGCCATGGCAGTCACAAATGATTATACTTGTGCATTGTGATTTTACTGTTACTCTGTTTTTCGGTTGTCTAAAATTTTGCCCACGGGGAAGTTCTTAATTAGGAATACAGAGAGGGGAAGATGAAGAAATGCACTTCTACCTTGCACGCACCAAGAATAACGCCACCAACGTGTCCATTAGAAGAGACCATTGTGATAACTAAATCAAAGGCAGTGAAGTATCAGTAAAATTCCCGACTGACACGGTGAGAGTGGTAAGTCCTACATACTGTTATGTTAATAATAAAAGAGGATCATGTTTGCTAGTACATCACAGTATATTTTTGCATTTTTGTTATGTTACCTACATGGTGGAATACTGGATAACCTAACTCTTTAAAACATTAAATTCAGTGTAAAAGATGGATTAATTTTTTTCTCCTTTTACTTTTTCTATGACATTATTTTTATGCGCCTCTATCCCTGTAGCGTAACAAAAAGCTTTATAGTACTTTTCACTATATTTCTCCCTCTTCTAATTTTCTGGGATATTATCCAGATCACAGTTATGCCTAGGGAAGAATGTTAAGAACATAGATGTTCACCTGTTCTGTGTTGTCATAGCAGCAACGAGTTTCAGAACTATGGGATGGAGGTCTGATAGCTCTGTGCAGGTCAAGGGTAGGCTTAATTAAGATTTTATTTATTTACGTATTTATTGACCATTTTCTGTTTTTAAATTTAAATCCTAGTTAGTTAACATACAAAGCAATTTTGGTTTCACGAGTAGAATACAGTGATTTCATCACTTACATAACAACATCCAATTATTGGCCATTTTCTAAATTGAGAGAAGGCAAAAGAAAAAACCATGTACGAGAAAGAAGTTTTGAAAACTACCCTACCAGGCAAATTGGTGGTTTTCATGCTAATCATCAGAATCCCAATAAAAGGAGGTGACTCTACTTGAGCTGGCCACATAAAGCCATATAAAGTTGAGAAGTGCTAAGGGACACGGGACCAGACCCTTCTTGGGAGACCAGGGGGAGCAGCTCTTGAGCCTCTGGGCTTCCGGTGTCTGGAAGGGCCATGAGGGTTAACAATACCGACGGGTCAGCGACATTTGATGACATGTCAAGCCTGTCCCAAGTTCTGCCCGGGGATTCTGGTGGCCATGGCTTCCCTCAGGCACTCACACTCAGGAAACATCCAGATGTTCCACAGAACCTCTTTCCCAGCTCGTAACCGATTATTTTCAGTGGAATTTAGGAGGTGTGCTGCAGTACTGACATTGGGCGGGACTCTTCTCTGTATCACTGGCTTCATTTAAAAAACTTTTTAATGTTTATTTTTGAGAGACAGAGAGACAGGGCGCGAGTGGGGAAAGGGGCAGAGAGAGAGGGAGACACAGAACCCGAAGTAGGCTCCAGGCTCCAAACTGTCAGCACAGAGCCCGACGCGGGGCTCAAACTCACGGACCGCGAGATCATGACCTGAGCCGAAGTCGGACGCTTAACCGACTGGCACCCAGGTGCCCCTCGCTGGGTTGATTTAAAAAAAAATTGGGGGAGGGGGGCGGCGCCTGGGTGGTTCAGTCACTTAGGCATCCGACTTCGGCTCAGGTCATGATCTCACAGTTTGTGGGTTCGAGCCCCAGGTCGGGCTCTGTGCTGACAGCTCGGAGCCTGGAGCCTGCTTCGGCTTCTGTGTCTCCCTTCCTCTCTCTGCCCCTCCCCCACTCTCACTTTGTCTCACTCTGTCTCTCAAAAATAAATAAATGTAATAAAACAGTTTAAAACAAAAATAATTTTTTTTTTTTTTTAGTGTTTCTTTATTTTTGAGAGAGGAGGAGGCAGACTGCAAGTGGGGGAGGGGCAGAGAGAGAGGGAGAGACAGAATCAGAAGCAGACTCCAGGTCCCACGCTGTCAGCACAGAGCCCGACAGGGGGCTTGAACCCACAAACCGTGAGATCATGACCTGAGCCAAAGTTTGATGCTCACCCAACTGAGCCACCCAGGCGCCCCATCACTGGGTTCATTTTAACTGAGCAAAGCAACTTGAGCTTCTGAAAATTAGGGGCAATTGATCTTTTGGAAACCATTTCTGTGTATAGACCCTCTTTAATAACAGTTTGCCCTGGGATGTTGGGCCCCTCAGTTTGAGGTCTGGCTTGAGAGCCGCTATAGGTCCCAATCCAGAAACCCACCCACACTGTGGGCCATGAGACACCCACCTGTGCAGCCTTTGGTGAAGGTCCTATCCATTTCCATCTCTGCTGAGTGTGCTAAGGTAAACCATTTACCTTCTCTGAGCCTGTTTCTCGTGTGTAAAATAATGATGATGCCTCCTTTGTGGGGTTATTTCAAGGATCAAATGAGACAACATATGGAAATGCTTTCATATTTTAAGTTGCTGTAAGAATACTAGGTATTATTAAGGTAGTAAAATAGAAGTAGATTTCTTGTCAATTTATAATCGTGTGTCCTCACCCAGAGATAAATGAGGATTTTTTAAAAGTAAAACAGGAAAAAAAAAAAAAAATCATGTCTAGCCTTAGAAACTGAATGAAATTTCTTTACATCAGGAGCTGCTTCTTTAGGAGTCTAAAATAACTCAGTGTTTGGAACGTGGTGTTTAATCTGGAGTCCTGTTGATCTAAATTTATTTGAACTTTGGGGCTTAATCGAATCCATCCACACAAGAAAGTCCTTAGCACTTGATGCTCTAATGGGCTGGTGAAATGCACTGATAAGTCCCAGTGTCAGACATCACTATTACCGGCCCTAATCAGTACATAGCTTTAATTAATGATAACAATAATTTACTGCATGTCTATTGATTGAGTACTTTACAAATATCTCATTTCATTTCGTCCATATGACAATCCCACGAGACAGGAACTTTTATCACCAGCTCCCTCCTGTTTTCGGAAGGAGGAAAAAAGGCCTAAGGAAGATCATGGTCGCCACCTGGCAGACTGGGGTCGGGGATGTATGTCCGTCTGATTCCAGAGCTCTGTTGGCTATGTCACGCCATTTCCCTAAACCTCAATTCTTAGATGTATTACTTTCCCCTTGGAGAGTCTGAAAGGGGGAGCTTTTGTGAGCCCCAGGAAAGTGCTCCTTGTTTGAAATATGAAAATCATTCTTGGGTATGACCTTCTGCAATTTGATCCTGCAATTGCAGTCTTAGCCTCCAAATCTCTTGGAAGAACCAATATTCTCAAAATTCTCAATTGAGAATTCTCAATTCTCAACCAGTATTCTCAATATTCTCAATACTTACTCGCCACATTATTCTTTAATTTATGGAATCCACGTTCTACCTTCAGCATTTCACTAAAACCACTCTCTCGTCAGGGACCTCACGTTGGCTAACTCCAGTGACGTTTTCTCTGGGAAAGAGTCTGTCCTTCCTTGTTCACACCTGCTACCTTCTCTTCCCTCTCCCGTCCAGAATGCCTGGGCTTTGTGACTCTGGCCCCTACCATGGTAATGACATAGGTTGACGACGACTCCAGACAAACAAGTCCATGGCCTCTTTCTCCTGCCTCATCCTTCTTTTTTTGTCCGTGGCATTTAAAACTGCTGACCTTCCTCCCGGGGAAATTCTCCTCCCGTGGTTTGGGACCTGCTGTCTGTTTCAGGCTCTCCTCTGGCCGCGCTGGTAGTACCTTGTTTTTACTGTGTTTTCACCTCTTTTCCTCCAGCTGCCAACACACAGACCTTGGTCTGGTCCTCGGTCCTCCTGGTCTGGTCCTCGCTGCCCCCCCTTCACACACACAGGGAATCAACTCACTTTTTAAATGATGCGGCCAAAATCCCCCACCTCCCGCCCTAACCTTTCAGGTTCAGTTCCAGACCCTCTTTTCCATCTGCTTCTTATTCTCTCCTCCCCAGGGTCTCACACAGCCTTCATCTCAAAAGTTCTGAAAGGGAACCCTTTACCTTCTACCCAGACTTGCCCCTGTGCCAGGGCTCATTGTAGCCAGCCGGACCCATCTGCGTCTTCAGGTCTTCTTGGCCCATGATCCATCAGCCACTAAGCTGTCCAGAAAGTCCTGTTGTCTCCTGCCTCCTTACTTCCTCTCACCCCTCCTTCCCACTCCCTCTCCTACCCAAGCCATCCCGTCCCCCTCCCCTTGTAAACTCCATTCACCTACACCATGCACTCAATCATGTGCTTTATTCTCCTACTCCAAAATCTTTAACAGCTCTACATAGCCTGTTTAAAAAAAAATTCCCACCCTCAACATTGTCCATGCCTGTCCCCAGCCACCCCTCCCAGCCTCTGTTCCCACATGTCCCCACCTGGCTTGTCCTTCAGCATTGTGGGCAAATTCCTTCACTTTTATGATGCTTTTCATGGTGTCCCTGATGGGGCAGCTCTCCCTCCTCCAGAGTCCTCTGGTGCTGTGGCCTACCTCTCTTGGGGACATGTGTGGTCCATGCCACCAACTCCATGGTATTACCAGAAAAGGAGCTCATTAGGGACAGGCTTTTTGTCCTGCTCATCTTTATTTTCTAAACATCTGGCACAAGGCCATTTTCTTCCTAGAGTAGATGTCCTATAAATGTAAAATGAAATTTAGTTGTGTCCTGTAGATAGTCATTAAACAGTTTAAAGCAGTAAATGTAGATTTGATTTTTTTTTTCCTTACTGCAGAACCCTGTTGTCTTCCAGCCACTCTGTTGACAACAGATGGAAATGCCCTTGGGCATTTGCTCTTTTCTTTGGGGGCTAACTCATTTGTAGTGCATGCTGTAGTAATCTCCCCTAACGACCCCAGAGCTCTGGAAATACGAGATCCAATGATCTGTGTATCTGCAAATACCTATCGTAAACGACAATAACCATGTTGTTGGTTAGTCATAACAAGCAACCTTTGTTAGCTTTATATAAATGTTTTCTTAAATTTTTGTTAAATTGTATTTTAATAAATTAATGCATTTGATTAAATTTTATTTAATTTGTTAAATTTTATGTTAACAGCTATTATGTTATGAACAAACAAACCATTTATATAAAGCCGAGAAATCCAGAAGAATATTTGATCACTTTACGAAATAATATTTTTGACCATTGAGTTGAAGCTAAATGAATGCAAGAAAGTATTGTGTTGGCACCTGGCTATTAAAATTTAGGGGTAAAATATAGATCTAGAAACCTTTTGGATGTTGCTGAGACCCTGTATTTGGAAAACCGACCACAGGATCTTGGCTGACACCCACACATTTATCGTGTTTGCCAGCATGTGGACGTATCACTTGGTTTCCTGTGCTTCCTTGTTAGATTTTTGCACGTGAAGGGTTGGTAGGGAGCAGAAAAGGTAGCCTATTGAGTTTCTCTCTATCTCTCCCATAGGTAGGGCCATAATCTATTCCAGATGTAAGTGTGGTGCATTCGGTAGAAACAGTAGGAACTGAATTTCAGATGAACACTTCCAACCTGCTGGTAAAATCCAGAGCAGAAAAGACACTACATAGGTGTTTTCTACTTAACAAAATGAAGTATGGAATCCCAGGCTGCTGCTGAGATTCTCTCAGCAAGAAGGAATGTGCTGCTAGTTGGTTTTTCTCACTGTGGGAATGCGTTTGTACCAAGCCACCTTCCCCGTCTGAGAGGGACTTGGTTGGGGCTGTGGGTGCAATTTAGAGACACAGAAAAGGTAAAAATGTGAAGCCTCTGTCTCACCTGGTTCCTGCTTAACATCCTCCGGTGGCTGTCTACTTTGCCTTCAGAGTACATTCCAAGCTCAGCATGCAGGTTGTTATCTGGGCCCCACATTTCTCTCTGAGATCATTCCTTACCTCTCGTCGCTGCTGCGCCCAGCCCCACAGCCACGCTGAGTGCCCTGCCTTCGCAGATTCCTCACACTCCAGGCCTTGCTGTCCCTTCTTCCTGGAATGCCCTCCTCCCCCTGTTTTTGCCTCTCCTCCTCATTATTCCATTGACTTGGCTAATTCCGACTCATCCTTGGAAACTTGAGTCTTGTTTCCTCCAGAAGCCTTCCGGTCTGGCTGAGGGGCCTCCTTTGTGCTTCTTACAGATCTTTGAGCTCTCTTCAGTGACCTAGCACTGATCATACGCTGCTGTAACGGTCTTTCTTTCCATCTCCCCCAAGACCATCAGCTTTCCTGAAGGCAGAGGCCATCCTTTTATTTTTGGGTGCCCAGAGTATGACAGATTACCTCACACACCACAGGCACCCAAACAAGTTATTTGCGTGAATGGATCTAGAAGTGTTGATGTTCACGGTACCACGCGCCGGCCATGGCACTCGAAAGGCTGAGATGCGGGGCGTGTGATGGCAGGGCTACCTCTTGGCTCAGATCAAACACTCGAGGCTCAGCCGAGCCACAGGCCCCCAAGCCAGCCTCGATGCTCTCGTTAGTCATGAAAGTAAATCCAAAAATCCACGCAGGCTGAGAAATTTGAGACAAGGTCCCCCACAGTTGGTAGGGAAAACCACATCATCAAGCAGCATATATGTGTATGATAGATCGAAGTGCTGTGCAGAGGAGAATGAGGGAGAGGGGAGTAAAGGACGGGGCCTGTGGCATCAGGTGGGATGGTTTGGGAGAGGGTCATTGATGATGAGGATGATTGCCACACCTATGAATTGGGTACCCAAGGACCTACTCAAAGCTGGAGGTGAGCTTAAAAAAAATTTGAAAGGGGGGCGCCTGGGTGGCGCAGTCGGTTAAGCGTCCGACTTCAGCCAGGTCACGATCTCGTGGTCCGTGAGTTCGAGCCCCGCGTCAGGCTCTGGGCTGATGGCTCGGAGCCTGGAGCCTGTTTCCGATTCTGTGTCTCCCTCTCTCTCTGCCCCTCCCCCGTTCATGCTCTGTCTCTCTCTGTCCCAAAAATAAAATAAAAAAAACGTTGGAAAAAAAAAAAATTTAAAAAAAAAAAAAAATTGAAAGGAAAGCGACCCCAGCATGTTCTCCCCAGGAGAACCTCTAAAGTTGGGAGGTGAAATTCACTCTGACAAGTCTTTTTGCAGCAAGTTGATTTGTGACCATGCTGTGTGCATTGTTAGCCAACAAAATGGGGCGAATCATTGAGTCTGTGGTGTTATTCAGGTCAAGGCCTGCTTTTGACCTGAATCCAAGCCCCACGATCAGTCCCCTCCCCACTACAGCCATCTCCACCACCAGATAAGCTGGGAGCTCGTTGCCAGAAGTAGCCATGCGTTTGGCTTTGCCCAGAATCAATCAGTCAAAAACTAGCTGCCGAGCTCCTACCGTGTGCCTGGAGCTGGGGTGAGGGTCAGTTACATCTGTTTAGAGCAGTGTGAGAGACGCCCATGCCGATCCTTCCTGCAGTCTAGTGAAGGAGACCAAATTCTTTCATTGATAGAATCCACTGCCTAACCGCTAACAGGCAATTTACAATTCAGTGCAAAATTATGTGATGTAGACTGTAATTGCTGTGGAACTGAGACCCTTAAAGCACTCTTTTGTGTGCCAGGAGACTTTACTTCACACACTGGCCTGCTCTGCACAGCACCCAGAATTGCCAGCATTATGGTCTTCATTGTATAGGTGAGGAAGCAGAGGTCTGCTTAACTTGTAACCAACCTCCACAGGGTTACAAGGAGGCCTCTGTGCACCTCTGGGTAGAGGAGAGGTTGCCTCTTCTCCAGCTGCTCCCTTGCTTTTTGCGTCCCGTAAGGTAATGGTGAAGATCAGCGAGAGACCTTGCAAGAAGCCCTTGACAGGTGTTAGACACAGAGCTGGCTGAGACAGTGGAAGGTGAACCTGGATGTCCCCACCTGTCCCGCTGCCTTCTTGGAGGCTTGCGCCCTACAGCTGAGCCCAGCAGCACTGAGAAGTATTCCTGTGGGTGAATTTAGAGTGGGTGGGAGAGCTGTCTATCCTCAGGGAAGGACCTAGTGCTTTAGCGGTGATTAAAAATGTAGCTTCACCCAGAGCCAGGATTTTCTTACACTGCTTGGGAATAGGTGAAAAGAAAAGGAAAAATGGATAAGAAGCCCACTGGGTTTGTTGGTTAGGAGACTCCCGCTGCTGGGGGACAGTTTTAGCAAAACTCTGTGCTTTGAAGTGTGGCTGCTTATTCTATTCTTGACAAACCATTGTCTTTCTCACCTGATTTCCATATCATCTCTTAGAGCTCTACACGTATCTAAATATATATGCTTATACTCAGGTGTGTTCTTTCCTCCTGATTAGCTAATCTTTGAAGAAATTTCTACAGTTCCTCCCTGCCTGGGCTCACGGCACTGTTCCTAGCAAGCCATCCATTGTGACCAACTCCTTGAAGTCAGTAGGCATCCTCCCTCCAGGCAGGTCTTGAGGAGGAAACTCTGTGGCCTTGCCCACGGCCCGTGAGCTCTCAATGCCATCCGAAGTTGCTAGCGAGCTCTCTGTGGTTGAGGCCAACTCACTGATGTAGAGGCTTTTGTACTCCACGCTTTTCGTTGGATTTTCAGTGTGGTAAAGACATCCATACCATCTAAACGAACAGTAGGAAACATTACTTCCTCATCACACAATTCAAAAGAGTCACAGGTGAATTATGCATTTGGTATTGTAAGAGCTTCTCAACTAACAATGGCAGATGCCACCCAGAGTTTCCTCCAAAAACAACATTAGAAAAAGCCTCCTTCACCACACATTCATTCGTTTCCCTACAAATTTCCAGCCTGCTTCCAGGAGGGTTTTTAAGAACACACACTTTGAGTTACAAATAACGGTTAGTGCAGAAGGAATACCTACAATGTTTGCTAATGACTGTGGCAGAAAAAGAACGTGTTTTCAAAACTGGGGCATGCAGGAGCCCCAGGTTATATTCCTGTTTCTCCATTGACTAGCTGGGTAACATGAAGTCATCTCTGCTGTGCTGAACCGCCACCAGCCTTTATGCAAAATGCGTCGTCTGTGCGCTACATAACTTGGGATGAGCGTGCGTTCCTGATGGAGAAAAATTGGTGAAACAGTTGATACAGTGAGAATGTAGTGATAAATGTGTGAAAGTAATCCACGAATACCTTCTCGTGGATTGTAGAGGACTCCATTTTCATGGCTGTAGCAGTTGACTACAGAAGAGTCACGGTGTATTTAAATATGTGGTGCCAGTTACACCTGCACATTCTACAAACATCTGTGCCTGTCAGTGGGTGCAGAAAAGGGAGGAGAGAGTTGCATATAGAATCAACTAAAGTGGTTCCCAGATATCCTGATATTATCTGTTTCCAAGTTTAGACTTAATAGCAGATTTGGGGTCAAGACCAGAAATGATGCCTTTGGCTCCTTGGGATGGGCAGAGATTATGAATTTCTTGCCATTCAAATTCTCACATGTTCCAGAAGCCATTCTTCAGGTAATTTTAAAAAGGCTCAGGCTTGCTTCAGTAAAAGTGGGTCAGTGTTTCAATAGGAAGCCTCTATCCACCTCAGTATGCAAGGAGAGAGTGACATTTGGTTAATTGGATTTTCCTTTTAAATCTGGTTTTCCAGAACACTTTTTTCAGTTTGAACTCTCTTTGGATCTTAGTAACACATTTATTGAGGACCTGTTTTGGGCCAGGCCATGAGCTAAGTTCTGAATTTGCTAGATGAACTAAGATATGAACTTGCTAGATGCATGGATTATAGATGGATGGATGGATGGATGGATGGATGGATATCCTACTTTGAAAGAGATCCTGCTTTGGTGGAGGTAAAATAAGTTAACTTCAATGCCACATGATGAGCACTAGTAGGGATTTTAATAGGTATGTCTAGAAAGATCAAGGAAGACCTTTATAGTGATGGCAGATTTGAATTGAGTTCTGTTTTGAAAGATCATGTGAGTTGAAAAGGCTGAAATGCAGCAGAAAGGCATTGCAAGACTGAATGATGCTGTGAGAGCAAAGCCCGCAGTGAATGTTAGGAACCTTCTGGGTGGCTGGCAACAAGCAGGGTGGGAGCAGGGTGGGTGGGGGGTGAGGTAGGTCTGGGGAGGAACAGGAGACCGGGAGCACCACAGCAGAGTTTGGACCTTTTCCTGTGAGACATGGTGAATCCCATGGTCATGTTTGCTTTTAGAAAAGAAAGGAATCTTAGGAGGAGAAGAAACTTGAAAATGGGAACATATTTTGGAAGTTCATGTCAGCAACCATAAGGGCCTGAACAAGCCATGGCGTTGGGGCAGTGAGTGGATCACAGAGTAAGTGCTTTTCAGGAGGTCAAACCAACAGAGCTTCTCACTCATTGAACGTGTAGAACGAAAGAAACGAATCAAGGATTTCTTCTGATTTCATTGACTGGGTGGCTTGTGATGCCATTTGAAAAAAACCACTGAGAGACAAATGGTTTTGTCGCCAAATATAGGGCCCGGTGAGCTGCAAGTCTGAGAATCTTCTTTGTCTGAAATCAGACTTGCCTGGATTCCCCCCAAAGAGAGAGAGAACAGGAAGCTTCATGTAAAATAAGGCCTTTGAGAGACCCTTTCAATGAACTAAAATATGATGGGACACTAAGTCTCAAGAAGAGAAGGTTGCCCCTCCTCTGTTTTTTGCTGTGTTTTTGTCATTTTGAAGACTAATTTTTTGTTTTGTTTTGGTTTGTTTTCTCATCTATTCCCTGATCATATTTCAAGGTTTTGTTTTTACTCATCAGAATGACAGGAAGTTTTCAAAGTGTGTTTCCTTCAAGTTTGGCCTCAACCTTATTTTCAGGATTAGACGTTTGTTTTTCCATTTGCCTCCATGACAACCAAGCCCAGAATTCCTATATATAGTCATCCAGTGCCCATTGTCCCCCTGGCCATTGTATCATAATCTTGTGCATCCAGGCCAGAGAGCTCCACTGATGATGGAAGACGAGGAGGTGCTAGAGTCCTTGGCCTGGAGATTTTCAAGGCGTAATCAAAAGAAGGAAATAAAATAACGTGGCTGCCTCTGGAGATTTATGTTCCCCTTTAGACACTATCCAGAAGGAGTTGAAATGGCTTGTGTTCCATAGCTTAGTTTCTAATACAATTTTCTTTGGGAATGGCCCATAGAGAACATTTTTGAGACTCTTCAAAGGAAATGCTTGGAAAGTTGCATCAATGATTTGTGGTTGGTGGTATCCTTCTGGATGCCAAGTTCTGCTCTGTGTTAGTAGCATGAAGTACCTTGAGCAACAAAAGGATTAAATGGGGTTTCCAAAGGATTCAGATAGAACTCAAGAAAAATTATTAAATAAGTAAACTTTTGAATCTGTGTATCATCTTGACAACATATTGTTTAACATAAAATGATAGGCGATGGATGGATGGATAGATAGACAGGCAGACAGGCCTAGATTTAGGAAAGTTGTCCACAAATTCAATCCAGGAACATTCTCCTAAACACCTTTCTTCATGAAAGGACCAGGAGTCTCTGTGGCCGTAAAAGCACGTGAGGTACTGTTCTTGCCGATCTAAAATGTAAGTTCCACAAGGACCCTTGTTTTTTTTTCACTGATGTATCCCAAGTGCTTCGAGGTGCCTGGCATGTAGATGCTTCTCAATAAGTATTTTCTAAATTAATGTAAAATTGGGGGCAAATACATAGATTGAAACAGTAGAAACTCTCATTTGATGTAATCAATAGCCACCTTCTCAGTTACATTTGAAAGGTTCTAAAGGTAGGGAATCTTTTTTAAAATGCCTTAAGCATTTTACTTTCACTTAAGAAATTGATTTCTTCATCAGTATTGGGACATACGGTCAAGCTTATGTATTTGAGTCTGGGTCCTTTGATTGGAGTTCCCTAGTTCCTCTCTTATATAAACCACAGGCACCTACATTGTGTTATGTGCCAGTTCCAGATTCAGTTTCTTTTAAGTGGAGTGATAATATAGACATTTGTGGAACAGTCTTAGAGCAGAGTCCTTCTAGATTTTTATGTTCTCAATCTTTTATAGTTGGTCCTGCCAAAACATAATTTGACAGAAATTTTTTTTTTAGCAACTTGACTTTATCAAGTCTTTTCAAAGCATTCAATGTAGCTTCATAGAAATGACACTTTATAACCATATTTCATCATGTTAGGTAATACTAATTAAATTGAACAAGCTCAGGAACAAATACAACAGGTACAAAGAAGTCTGGGGGAACGTGAAAGTGTAATGAGACCAGGATGGGAATCTCGATGTGTCTGTGTTGACGAAGCACAGAGGAGAGCAGATTCCTATCTGGACGGTTGGGGAAAATTGTCATAGAACAGGTGACATTTCAGCTGAGCTTTGAAGGATGCGTAGGTGTTTGCCAGCCAAAAAGAAGAGGAAGAGCACTTAGTAGCCCTGATCAAGGATTCCCAACGATGAAATAGGTAGAATGAGCAAGGAGTTGGGAACTAGCCAGAAGTGAGGCTGAAAACGGGCTCTGGGGCCGAACTGAAGAGCTCTGTGTACCGCACTAAGGAATCGAGACTTCGCCTTTGGGCGCGGGGCCATCCTCCTATGGTAGCCACGTAAGTGATGCATGCTACAGATCTGTGACGTGCACGCAGGCTGAACTAGAACAGACGTCAGAGGAAGGAAGACCACATAGGCTGTGAGAGCTGCGCCCGCAGGTTGTGAGGACCTGAGTGGACAATGGGAAGGGAAGACCTACAGGGGGAAACGATTGGAGCCGAGTATGACACACGTCTCCAGGACGTGGCACTTGGCTGAAGCGCTGTCGCCACAGGGCAGTTTGGAGGAAGAATCTCACGGTATGAAGTTGGACGAACCGGTGAGCTGTTCACTGACATTCAGACACGTGGGCAAGGGCGCAGAAGGGAAGTGTGGGCAAAGAGGAAGTCAGTCTTCAGCATGTTGGGTTTAAGGAGTCCGAATTTTTTTTCAGCTTTAGGTGAAGACTCAAATCAACTCAAAGCTCAGCTGGGTTTCCCATTGCAGCAGGGTTCTCTCTCCCCACCCAGATACCTGGGTCACTAGCACCCAGGTGAACACACTTGGACTATTTTTGTCCCCAGGCTCAAGTTTATTAGCAGTGGGGTGGTAGAAATTGCATGGCATTCCAAAAGTTTCCTGGCTGTTCACTCAAGTAGGTCTTTAACTGCCCTCATCATTGTTAGTGTGCCCTTCTCCAATTTTCTATGATTTCTTGGCTGGAAATAGCGGGCTGTATTTCCAGCATATTTGGGTCCCACCCACACCCCCTCCATACTTTGGATATTTACAATATTTGTGGTTAAATTATCCACAGGTAATATCCTATTTCTGGTTCCTTATAGTACCAAACCTGAGCTGCTCAATCGCCTGCTTTTCTAAAGAAAACTACAATTCGTGCATTAGTTTGAACTTTCTGTGCTATGTGAGAAGATTTTAAATTCTCCTTCATGCAGTGTACCCCACTCTTGGGTGTACGTATTTTTCTGTTCAAACTCATCCTCTGATCTTGGTTCCTTTTCCCTGTTGGAATTAAGTCAGTTTTTCTTTTTTTTCTTTTTCTTTTTTTTAAAGTTTTGTTTTTAAGTGTATTTATTTTGAGAGAGAGAGAGAAAGAGCACAGGTTGGGGAGGGGCAGAGAGAGAGAGAAGAAGAGAGAAATCCCTAGCGGGCTCCACACTGTCAGCCCAGAGCCCGACACGGGGCTTGATCGCATGAACCGTGAGATCATGTCTTGAGCTGAAACCAAGAGTCAGACGTTTAACCCACTGAGCCACTCGGGTGCCCCATGTCGCTTTTTCTCGTGATAAGAATGTAGTTACTTCATTTCTATTTATGACTTAAGGTGGAAGTGTTGGTGAATTGAACATTCCAGCATCTTCATGTCTAGTGGTGATTTCATTAATGAACACACTAATACTAGTTATTAAAGGACATTCAGGTTTCTCTTCACATTCCCCTCGTCTCTCCGAGACCCACGTTTCATCAGTCACTGCATACTGATTTTGCTTCTTCTCCACTAGTTCTTTGTGGATGCCTCTATGAAGACGTTTATTTTTTGCACGGAATTACAGTTATTTACATGTCTATCCAGGAGCCGCTTGAGGGCAGGAACCCAGTCCTACTGCCCCAGAACGGAGTCTCCTGTTGATTTTGATGTACAGTATATATTTGCGGACAAATGGATATAATTTAATCACTTGCCCCCCTGACCCCCTCTACAGTTTGCTTCTCTAAAATCCTTTGTCTTTTATTTTCTCCTGGTACTCGGTTTGCACTGACCAAAGAGCCTGCCTCCCAAAGTCTGCATGAAAATCTAGCTCAAATGTAATTAAATGTCGTTGCTGGCACCAAGATTCTTCTGCGACTTTTTCACCTTCACTCACTTCCTCTCTGTGGAGCTGCAGAAAATTGAGAATTGATCGTCCTGTACAGCTTCCTTTTTGGATCGCTCAGTGCATAAGGGGGCTGTCCTCCGCAGCTCCTACAATTTACTGCCCAATTGATTCTTACTCTTCCTTGTGTCTCCCTTAATCTTGGAATAGTTAAATTCTCCCATTACTGTTCATTTGTTCTCCTCGCCTCTTTTGTTCCTTCAGTCAATGGGGTGAGCTTGCAAGACGTGGAGAAGACATGTGTTGTCACAACAGCTCTGCTCCCTCTCCCGCTACACCTGAGCTCTGGAAAGGTGCCCCTTGTGTCTTCCTTGGCTTTGAGTCCCTAGAGCCAGCACACAGCCTGGCACTGACAGGGTGCTGACCAAATGTGGGGAGCATCAGAATATTCAAGAAAGCTTCATTCCACTCCCAGAGTTGACTCGTTTGTCATCTGCCCTTATAAAATTACATTTTTTGTGATCGTTTCTGTGCTGGCTAATTTCCGGAGAAAAAACAAGAAAAAAAAAAAACCCTCTCGAACTGATAGTCACCCAGGTTTGGCTGGCATTGTGGTAGCTCGAGTATGGCAAGAAGAAATCTTCCGTTTCTCTAAGAACATGGCTACGTGAGAGGGGCGAGAGGTTTCATCTGGAACCCCACCCCCTCCCTGGTTTGAAATCCTGTCCCAGAAGCCCCGGAAAGTACCCATCTCCCATCCATGTACATTTCTTTTTCCAGGCACACCCCACCTGAGGAATTTCAGAGCATTATTATTTGGGGGCAGTTTATCAAGCATCTAATGAAAGCATGACATTTGGGCTGGCTGGTTTCCCATCTGGGTATTTGCAGTGCTCTCCTGTGCCACCTGCTTGTAGAATTGCCTCCTGTGTGATCGCAGTGTTTTGTTTCTATAAAACGTCTTGAAGGTTTGGAGATTCTTTTTCTTTTCGACGAATCTTGCTTTATTTTTTTCCCCCATGTCCTCTGAAATGCTTATTTTAGTGTTTCCTTTCACATCCAGTTTACTGTTATTTTCTATCCTGTTTTCATTTCTATCTGTTCTGAAATTATTTTCCCAAGTATTTCAATTTTTCTGTCACCTTTTCTCTCTCCTCTCTGCTACATATTTATCGTTGATGGAACACTCTGATGTTCTTTCTCGTTCTTCTGACGTGCATCGTGGGACCTGAGGTCACCATTAGATATAGATGCCTGATGGGCAAGACTCAGATTTTAGAGTCAGACGAATCTTTGTCCAAATCCAACCTCTGCCTCTTATTAGCTGTATAACCAGCTGTGTCGACTACCTCATCGGTGAAATTGGGATGAGAACTCACACTGCACACCATCGTTGTGAGAATTAATTGCTGGGTGTTCAATAAATTCCAAACCCGTGTCGGTAAGCACCATGACCATCCACGCTAAAAGTCTAGTTTGATCCTGATTTTACAAAATAGAATTCTTTCCATGGATAGTTTACAAAATGGATAGCTAATGTGACTTAGATTTATTTTACAACTACAGCTGTACAGTATGATGTAATTTCTAAAACTTTGCACATAAATAGAGTCACAGGTCAGAGAATTAAATTGATAGACTGCATATCTCCGGGTTGGGTCAGGAACATAGGGACCAGCATCATCTCTGCTGTTGGTTCCATCATAAGTATTCCTGGCCATCCAGGTGACAAAGACGTAGCCTGGTTTAGTTTCCCACTGGATTTACACTCCTGTGCTTCTGCTGCCGTATTTCCCAGTGACCGCAAACCCGGCTGTCTGAAGCACAGAGTGGTTTCACTTTCCATAAGCTTGGAATGAAGAAAACGGTCTTAATGATGATTTTTAACCTTGGTGATGTGCCCTTCAGTACTAACAATCTGTGTGCCTTTCTAACCTGGGCACAAAACGACCCTGTTCCTGCTCTTCAGGCTGTGCCTTGTGAACAAGCTGGAATTTTAGGTAGTTAGCAAGTGGGCTTTTTTAAGATGGGTGAAATCATACACGCTCACGTCTTTGTCACTTTAGTGCCCAAAGTGCTAAAATTGTACATTATTCACAAACTCCCAAGTGAGAGAGAATGAGAGACATAGTATATCTTGGCACCAGAGAGGAAAGTAAAGCTCTAAGGAGACCCAAAACGTTGTAACCTAGGCTTTACTACAGATGTACCATAGGCGGTGAGGTTTGCCTGTCTTTGTAAATGAACCACCTGTCCATCTGATTTTAGCCAGGCAAAAAGGAATTCATAGCATGATACATGAGGCTGTTCCTTTTGCCATTTAAGACGGAAAGGCGATGAGCCTCCCTTTCTTGGAATGCTTTTCCTACGACTTCTTGCATTTCTATTTCTTCAAGTTTCATATAACATATATGCTGAAGTCAAAATTTAGAATTCGCTTTTTGGGATGGATGGAATAAAACTCAGTAGACCCTAGAGACAAGAAAAATGTGTTAAATCCAAGGAAACTCCCTTCCGTTGGACGGAGTCTCCCTAAGAGATTAGCGTAGGTGTTAAGTTGGGCTGGGTGGAAAGCAGGGGGAGATGAATTTACGTGGCCTGTTATCTGCTTGGGGAAAACTTACTTCTTTACTTCTGCTGTAAAGGGATTGACGTTGTCAGGGGTCTGTCTGTCTGATGTGACTAGCAGCTGACCGGCAGGACTTGCTGAGCTGGGTGCTGTGTCTTGTTGTTGGTGGCCGCTTTTTGAGAAACGGACTGTTCCTTGGGGTGTTTGTTTCTGGTCTCTGGGCAGATTTGCGGGTGGCAGACGGCTCACGGGCCGTGGACCTGGCTTTGGCCTTGCTGGGCACGGAATTCCAATCCCGCAGAGCAAAGAGCAAACAAGAGGAAGGATGGGCTTGTCGGGATGGTGGCTGGGCAATGCCCAACCTGAAGCTCAAGCCTGTGTTAACAGGAGAGGCGGAATGTGCCTCGTGCTTTACTGTGCGTGTATTTTAAGCAGAAACTAGTCTTGAGAGCTTAAATAGAAAACATCTCGAACAATCCATGAAATGGTAAACAAACCTGCTATTGAAAGAAAGAATGAGAAGTTGACAATTGAGGTATTGTGATCCTGAGTGGGTTCATCAGCTAGGGCTGAGGAATAAAGAAACCAGAGATAAAAGACTTGGGTAAAATGAATTCACTTGTGTCATTCCTTTCTTCCTTTGTCTTCAGTTTATACCTGGTAATGAACCCAAGGAGGCTCGGAGGTATTGTTCAAGTTTCCTTTTGTTTTATTTTTGTGTGTGTGGCAGGTTTGTTTACAATTTCCAAAGGGGTTTTTCTCAATCTTGAGGAATACAAATTGAGAGGGGGGGAGAGGAGAGCAAGAACGGAAGGTATTTGAGGATTTTGAAGACAGGAGGTGGCCTCACAATAAGGGAGGCTGCTCTGTTTTTGTTTTTCTTCTCCAAGAGGCCGACGGGATGGATGGACTCTGGTTTCATCCAATACGGGTTTTACAGAATTCCTCCACGTCCTGCCTCGGGGAATCGGGCTTTGGAAAATTAAGTGTCCATCAAATCAGGAGGAGGCTGGTACAGTTTCTATCCCCTTTCCCCCCGCCCCCCGCTTTTTGAAAGCCTTAAAAAAAAGAGCCCTTTGTTGTCTTTTCAAGGAAAGTTACACTGAAATTCATCTGTGCGGTATTCATGGACTTCATTTGTGCCAGTCATAGGCAGCCGTAGGTTCTGCGGGACAATGGTGTTGAATGCGTAGCCCCAACACTCAAAGCAGCGTGTTGGGAAAAGGTTCAAGACCTTTCTTTTACTCTCTCTCTCTCTCTCTCTATCTTTTTTAAGAAACGGAGATTTTCCCACCTCCCATCTAGATCAGATTTCTCCACCACATGCCATTGAAGCTTCTCAGGGCTAAGATTTATGCCTGTCATTTCCCGGCATTTTCCTCTGAATTGCAAACTTTAAAATACCTTTTAGGGAAACTTATTTGGAGTTTCATTTTAATGGGATTTATGAATAAATCTCCATCTTAATGCTGACTAAGCTTTAAACATGCATTCCAGGAGAACACTATTAGATCTTTATATTTTAAATTTTAAATCATTTGACTGTGAAGGCATAAAACATTTTTATATTTGTGAGCACCATGTGCTCGAGCATTTCTGTTAAAGACCTTTTTTTCCCCCCTTGAATCATTCTGGGCTCCAGAGGAGGAGATATTGCATCAACTACTTTCCTTTCTCGTGTGGATGCCTTGTACATTCTTGCATTTATTCCTCTCCCCTGCAAGGACAGGTATACCCTGGCAGCCTGTTGCCATGCTGTGATTTCCTTTTTAAAAACAGTTTATTTTCTTCCTTCACTTTGAAACCTTTAACCTCAGAGTTTTATTTTTAAATGCTGTGAGCCCTCAAAGAAGTGACGCTTTCTTCCTACCTGCCTTTCCCCAGATCTGTGTTGTAGGATGTAAATGAAGATGAAAGACGGATCATAGTCCTCATCTTTAAAAAAAAAAAAAAAAAAAAAAAAAACTCCACACTAATGTCGGGGCTTTCAAGTGTCAAACCTCTACTGTGTTCTCTGTGTCCGGTCTCGTTTTCCCCGTCTGTCCACAGACTCCTCCTACTCAGAACCTCCAGATGTTCAGCAGCAGTTGAACCACTACCAGTCCGCTGCCCTGGCAAGGAACAACAGCCGTGTTAGCCCCGTGCCTCTTTCTGGGGCCGCCGGGGGTGCTGAGCAGAAAACCGAAGCTGTTCTTCACTGCGAATTCTGTGAATTCTCCTCTGGCTACATCCAGAGCATCAGACGCCATTACAGGGACAAGCACGGCGGGAAGAAGCTCTTCAAGTGCAAAGACTGCTCCTTTTACACAGGCTTTAAGTAAGTGACATGAAGAACAGCCCCGAAACACAAGGTGGCTGCGCCTGTTCCACCCCTCACCACACTCTTCCCTACACTCTCCTACTTGGAGCTCAGGGGAGGCCCTGCCCGTGGGATGATACAGGCATTAGGTCCAATCTTCACAAAAGGAGGCTACTTCCAGAGGACTGCTTTGGGGTTTGTGAAAGGGGTTTGGGATGAAGAGCTCTATCAGAACAAACGGATTTAAAAATTAGAGCCAGTGGGCACCCAGGAAGTGTGAGTTTGCGGTAAGGGATTTCTCTGGCCCAGTGCATGAAGCAATGAGTGTTTTTCCCTCGGAGGACTATCCTCCCTTTTTTAAATTTGTCTTTGAAAAAAATATGTATATGTTTTTGAAAGCAAAGTGAAAGTCAAGAGAGAACCCAGCAATTGTGATTTCCCTGCTACCCTTATAGGAAATTTGTATTTCTTAAGATCATATTGTTGAAAGACAGCCAGAGAATCAAGACTCCAGCACTGTGAAGACTAGAACTGAGCCAATTTTAGGGAGATGGTTCCAATCTGGAAAAAGATAATCCAAAGTCCCCTTTGCTCCTGTGTATAACAGAATTGGCGAACTCAAAGAATGGAGTGTGTCCAAGGGTGTAATCTAGACTCTTGTGAGTTAATCTCATCCTGTGCAACACTGCTTAGGTTAGTGGTTACGAGTGGTTACCTTGGAGCCTGACTGCCTGGGTTTGAATCCCAGCTTTGCCACCGACTGGCTCTGTGACTTAGGACAAGTGCCTAAGCTTCTCTGTTCCACCTGTTCCTTACCTGTGAAAAAAAGATAATAATACTACCTAACTTCTAAGACTCATGTGAGGAATAAATGAACATTCTATCCAAAGCGCTCAGAATAGTGCTGGCACAAAGGAAACACTAATAAGTGTTACAGTATCATGGAGAGCTATTCTAATAATATAATAGTAGGTGCTGTGTTACAGATAGAGGCTGTTACTGTCTCTTCCTGTTGCAATTAAGACCAGAGCCTTCGGCCACTCTAGTACTCAATATAGACCCCAGACAACAAGGAGGGCGAAAGTGGGCTTCGTGGCCAAAGAAAAACATGAATTGGAAGAACAAGTCTCTTCTCCACCAACATCTTAGTTGGGGGATTTTTTGGAAAATGTGTTCTATCTCTGGCTATTAATTTGTTTCAGTTGTTTTTCAGATAAATATGCATGTGACCTTAGAAATGGGAAAAGGCTAAAGACCCAGATGACAAGGGCCCCCTGACAGGTGTACGTGTCTCCCTGAAGAGAAGTACTTGCATTAATAAGAAGGGGACCTTGCCCATTAAACTCTTGGTTTCGTCCATTTTTACGAGACATTTAAGGCTTTGTAAATGCGGCAGTTTTTAAAAGGATGTTTTAAAGGCAGTTTTTAAAAGGAGGGGAAGGCAACGATAATCCTTCCTTCCCCCTTCAGGCTGTTACAACAGCCATATTTGGTTTACCTGATCGTCTGCCGCCATGATGTCCCAGCCAACTTGCCCTCCCCACCCTTACCTGTGAAGAGTCACATGGGCAGCCAGTCAATTAGCCTGATTCTAGTCCCTCTCCTTCCGAGTGTGATGAGAAATATGTTCTCATAGGGATTTTGGTTTTATATTTTTAATAGGCAACTTTTAATCTTGAAGACTAAAGTGTATGGGGAAATCCATTGCTTTTCAAACTAAGCTGTGAACCCAGCCAAGTGGCAAAACTTTCAAAAAGAAGTTCCCGCTGCACGACAATGTTCAGTTGTCTGAGGAGTGACCAAGGAGCCTGTGGTCAGCAACATGATTAACGACTACAACTTTGGCCCCTCAAGCTGGGGTGTCACACCCAGAGGCCCCGTAGGAAGATAGCCAGCAGGGGATGTGTGGGTGACATGATCCCCTATCACACTCATTGCCTGTCCCCCACACCTCTCTCCCAGATCTGCTTTTACTATGCACGTGGAAGCCGGGCATTCGGCGGTTCCTGAGGAGGGCCCCAAAGATCTCCGCTGTCCTCTCTGCCTCTATCACACCAAATACAAACGCAACATGATCGACCACATCGTGCTGCACCGAGGTAACCTTCCTAAATGGCGGTTTTCTTGGGGTACAGGGGTGAGGGTGGATTACAGGGACGCCCTCTCAGGGTGGCCTTGGCACCTTTTCCTTGGTCCCCTGTTCCTCACCTTCTCTCCAGGCAGGAAATCACAGGGACCGCCACAGTGACGGCCAACGGTAAAAACTCCTTCCTGCTGCGAGGATTTCCTCCCCGTGGAGGGAGGCAAAGGTGCAGGGCTCTGCCATGCATGCTTCTCTGGGGCTTCTCAGCGTCAGGGATTTTCACCTTGTCATCCCTCTGCCCTCACAACCTTGCTGAGGAAGGAGTGAATGAGAAACAGAATGGGCGGGTGAGGACTCATTTATAAAATGTGAAGAGCTGCTATATGGTTGTAAGCAATTCCCTGGAGGGAGACCAAAATGATGATTTCTGAAAAGCAGAATGCAGAGTTTCCCTTGAAATGGATGGAGAGAGAAAACTCTTAAAAATAAAAGTGGCCTGATATGTCTTAGAAATACCATAGGCTTCAGATTTAAATTCTGGTTTTAAAGCCTCTTGTATTCACCCGCTGTCTCGTCTATAAAAAGAGAGGACAGTCAAGCCTACGAAATAACGTGCAAAAGGTCTAGTGTGTTCCCTAGCGGAGGCATACCGGGTGTTCCGTAAATGTTGGTTCCTGTTGATAAACAGGGATATTTCTTTCAAGTCCTCTTTGGTTTTTCTTGCAGTTGAGTTTACTCTTGGCCAATTAAAACACTGTTAAACAACAGGCTTCCTCCGCATTGGAAGGAAAAATATGTTTATGTAAAAACTACTTTGTCCTAAAAAGATTCAAGCCAGAGGTGGATGGAGAAAGAATACCGGAATACCACTGATCTCTTGCTGTTTCCATCATCCACTGATCTTTCCATCTGTCCTTCGTTCCTTCCCTCCCTCCTCGTCTTCCTCTTCTTTCTCGTCTGCCTTCCTTCGCCTTTAACCTTTCAAGAAGCTTTTTACTCTTTGCCACAGGTGCCTCAAAAGCAGTGAGTGTCTTCTGCCATCCTGCTGAGATGTCACTCACCCTGAAATGCTGCATGTTTTCTGAGCATTTTCAAAGTTGCCCACATTTCCCCAGAGCCGCGGGCTTGGGCCATTGCATTTTGTGACACTTCGCCCATCTCTGCTGCGCGCCCCGAGGAAGGCCACTCTAACGAGACGTGAGGTCGCTGCCGGCCGGGACGTCCGCCTGCAAGCAGGGAGAAACAGCATAGGAACATTAGGCGGGAATTCTTGGCCAGAGTGGTCCCACCCGGTGTTGCACCTGGGTCACCTGACTTCTGGTCCCCCGGCCCATGTGTTGTGGTGGCTCTGTGCCCCCTCCCAGTGCGGGGAGCGGCTGTGAGTAGTGTTGCTGCTGAGCAAACAGAAATCGGGAGGTCTCACTTCTGTGGCTGATTCCCTCTGGGTTCCCATCTTGCTGCCTGGCGGAGTCAGAGCTTCACTGTCTAGCGAGCTCAAGGGTTTTCCTTCCCTGAGCCGAGAATTCTAGAAAGCGGGTAAGGGGCACAGGGCGTAAATGCTAACGCTGCGAACGCTGCACTTGACGCTAAGTCACTCCTATCCAACGGCATCGTGAGGGCTAGTGCTGTCACTTGTGTGCCCGCTCCACATGTGTGAAACAGGAAACTGAAACAAACCGCTTTTTCTTTGATTTGCTCTAGTTATTTGCGGTCACCTCACAAAGAATTTAAGGTATCTTAAAGGTGTTTGTGCAGCACTGTAGGATGAAAACAAATGGGGAGATCGGGGCAGAAGTGCAAAATACGAAGCAACTGGAAAGTCCCCCGGAAGTAGGAAGAGGTTCCCCAAGAGCTTGGTGTCCAGCGTATGCCCTGAGGTGCTGTGCACCTGTCAACGGTGGGCTGTGGATTTACTTGGCTCTGAGGTTCCAGCCTCCCGCGGCAGAGAAGCAAATGGACTTAAAGTGCCTGTTAGACCTTTGAAATTTTGTTCGGGAGATTTCCAGGAATCCTTGACACTGAATCCGGAAGGAATTTCTCCAGTGGGGTCCCCTGAAGGGGACCACGTACGATGTAGTGTGTATCATCCCCACCACAAATACAGTGGTAAGTCCCTCAGGGACCATGAGGGCCAGGCAGTTGAGCTGGAGTCACTCAAGTGGTAACTGTGCAGCTGTGAGTCAGCTCCAGTCCTCCGATCCCGTGACCCATCCATCATACTGCCCGTCACTGGATCCATACAGTCTCTTCTGCTCATTTGTAGAGGTGACTTACAACAAAAGAGCCATCTACATATATAAATACCGTTCTTCTCAGGATCAGAAAGCGCACAGTCTGGAATAAAGGAGTATCTGGGGATTGGTAGTGATAATGACAACATCAATAACCACAACAGTCACTATTACTGAGTGCTCACTAGTACCTAGTGCCGCGCCGAGTGATTTCAGTGTTATTTTATGGAATTCTCACAAAACCCTCTGTGGTGGGCATTACTGCTATCCCTGATAACAAGGGGAAAAGGTTCAGAGAGGCGGAGAGCGACTCAAGATCCAAATGACTAATAAGTGACCCATCTGGGTTCTGAACCCAGGCTTGTCTGCCCCACAGCCCATGCCTGTAACTAGCAGGTCACTGTCTCATCCTTGGGAGGTTGGTCGGTGTCACCCGTTGAGCATTCTAGTGGCGGTGGCAGCTGGGTCTGAGGATGGAGTTCCCTGTGGGGCTGGAGGTCGGAGATGAGGACCACTGAACCACAGGCGGCAGGTGCCTCAGGACAGCCATGGCTGCCATCTGTGTCCTGGCCTGACTTCAGGGTCCCGTCTCAACTCAGAATGGCATCTCAGTGGGACGCTGGTCTTGACAAGTCAAGAGACGGGGCTGGGCGTCTGCCTTGCAACTTCAGGGTGGGGCCGATCTCAAAGTAACAAGATGTGGTTCCTTCTGCACCTGTGCCCTCCTGGCTCTGCAGAGGAGTAAACATCTTTGGCCTCTAGGGCCTGCAGTAAGAGAGCTTTCTGAGGCCTTGGTTAATTAAAATACTTGGGATGAAAGGCAAGAAAAACAGCTTCTGAACTGGCCCTGGACTGAGATCCTGCTTGCAAGAATAGAGTTTCCTTAGCTTTTTATGCCTAGACATAATGATATATTTAAATAGGGAGGAAAGGGAGGAGAATCCATTTCACTCGTGGGAAATCTGAATGGGCAGCGATCATGGGTTTATGTTGGCTGTGGCCAAAAAGAGCGTACTGTTTATCCATGCATTCAGCAAGCATTCATTACGTGCCACACTGTGCTGGGTTCGTGGGCAAGATGAGGTGTAGGAGGGCGGATACCCGCCCTCCTCAAGGAAATGAAGCATGTGCTAGCGAGGGATGGGTATCTAGGAGATTCACTGCGGCAGGCGTATTTGTGTTCGGGGCAGTGAAACGTGGTGGAGGGTTTTCAAACTGAGCCCTGATGACATTTCAGCAGGCAGAGAAGACTGAGGGTGGGGTATGTTGGTTTCCTGGGTGGCTTAAAACACCAGTGTACTCTCTTGCTGCTCTGGGGCCCATAAGTCTGATCTCAAGTTGACAGACAGCAGGGCTGTGCTCCCAGTGAAGGCTCTAAACAAGAATCCTTCCTTGGCTCTGCCTGGCTTCCAGTGGCTCCCAACATCCTTGTCTTGTAGCTGCATCATTCTTTTCTCTGCATCTGTCTGCCCCTGACCTTCCCTAAGTGTGTTTCCTCTTCTTACAAGAACACTACTTGAGCTCAGGGCCCACCCCAATCCACTATGACCTCCTCCTGACTAGTTACATCTGCAGAGACCTATCCCACTAAGGTCACTTTCTGAGGTTCTAGGTGCACACACATTTCTGAGGGGCACTCTTTGACCTACTACATGGGGGAGGAGGAGGAAAAATTTCAACTGCTCAGGTAGGTGGAAACAAGATGTGTTGACAGAGTGGCATTAAGAGTGTTCTGAGAGGGGCTGAAGGGAACAGGGGACAAAGCTGACGTGTGTTCTGGCCAAATTAGGTAGGGCTCAGATGCCAATGTAGGAGTTTAAACTTCACTCAGTAGACAGATGGGAGTACCAATTTAGCAGAGATTGAAACAAAACATTGGTAGACCCATTTCTTTGAGGAACTTGGGTGAGGTTAATTTGGTGAGATTGGCCATGACTGGACCAGTTTAGAAAGGGAAAAAGTAAGCCCTGAGATTTTTGTTTGAAGGAAAAGGTTGGTGGTAGGACTTTTCGGTGGGTCTTCATTCAAGGCAACAAATATTTATTGAACATTGACTGTATGCTAGCATTCTTTTACGCTCTAGGGATACTGCCATGAAGAGTCAGTCAAGGTCTGTGCACTGAAGGAACTTGAACTTTAATGGGAAGAGAGACAATGAACAAGGGAAGAGATAGTTTCATGGGTACATTTCCACAGAGTTTCTCAGTTTCCCACCACGGGAAGCACGACCCTTTATGCATAGCTTTGCCTGCCTGCACCTTGCATACCTAAGTGCACCCAGAAAATTGGGTACAGACTGAATTATAGGGATGAAACACAGTTTTCCCCGAGAAGTTTATTTATAATTATGGAACTGTGTAATCACTGAGGCTGGTCTCCAGTTGGCATATTAGCTTAAAGCTTCTGTGTCCCAGCCTGTAACCCCAGTACTGAGGCAAACACTGAATTTAACACTGAATCCTACAGGTGGGCGTCTTTTTGGAACAGAACTAATCTCCCCTAATTTTTCTGATGTCTGTCGTTTTTCTTGAAAAACAAAATACGGTGAGTTTGCCAATCTTTCATTTCATTTGTGAAAGTACACGTTCCATCCCCATCAAATACCTTTGCCTGTTGGAATTAGAGGTGCAGTTCCCAGCTTTCTCTAGCTTCACAGTGGTAGCCCAGCTAACGTCACATTTAATAACTTACCAGGAACCGTTGTCCTTATGTTTATGTGTGTCTGTTTAGGGTTCTGTTTTGGAATGATTGTTTTTTTAGAAACTCTTGTTATGTTTTTAATGGCTTTCTAGTACTGGGCTTTTATCTCTTGTTTGGCTGAGAGTAATGGGTGGGGCTTTGGTTTTGGCCCAAAGTGGGTCTCCGCCCTTTAGCACGATCATTTGCATACGGGTTTGTTGGAGTGAATGACTTCCAAATCTCTCCATGCTTCCTTTACACTTGGCAGGTTGTGGGGAGGAAACCCATGTGTGTTGTGGTCTGCCTTTCAGGAAGAATTTTTACTTGGTGATTCTGGACTCCACAGTGATGTGGTTTCTCTCTGTTTTGAACAGAAATGACCCTCCGCCCTCCTTGTAGTTGCAAATCTGCCGATTTTTCCACGGAGCACCACGGGAGCTTGATGGCGCACACTTCTAGGCTCTTTTGCACCTTAGTTCCCGCAGGCTACCGTATGGCATACTCTGGGGTCCAGCCTCTTGGGTTTTATGTCCAGCTGCAGCCCCAAGCGACTTTTGAGTAGGAAGAGATGAGAGACAGAATCTATCTTGTAGTCAAACTGGTGAAGTCATAATATTTTTGCAGCCAGCTCTGGAAGCTGAGTCACAATGAGTGTGATTCAAGCCTTGGTTTTTTTACTCAAGGTAATTTTGAGAGGTGTAAAGTCAAGAAAGGCCCACAGTTGTCGCTGCCCCCATAGGGGGAAAAAAAAAGCCCTTAGCACTCAGCTTCTGTAGCCAAGACAGGGCTCCATCCATACCTGGAAACATTCCAGTCTCTAACTTTATGTCCTTGACTTGCCTCAATAATGAATAACCTCATTCAGAAAACAGCCGGTGATTCGCTCGCCTTTCAAAGTCCGTCTGTCTTGTGTTTTATCTTGGTCATGTTAGCCATGTTTTTAGAAAGTGAAAAAAAAAAATTAATGTCTTAGTAAAAGTCCATGTAAATAAGAGACTTGGGATGTTGGGAATGTCTTAGTTTGGAACTGGGAAGTCTTACGTTTCAGGGTAAGTGAGCAGGAAGTTTCCTATTATCTAATTCAGTAGATATTTGAAAGAAATTCAGATAGAGAGGGTTGCCTTACAGATGCGTGTAGCTTTTGTATTCTTAAACGATTAGGTGGAAAAGCCTCATAAATACACCACGTGCAGATCGGATGTTCCAGGAGGAGGGCACTGACCAAGGTCAGGCAGGAGACCTGTGTTTCCAGGTCACAACTTGGTTCTGAGCTAGAAGAGTGACTCTGAGGAAGTAGTTCACCAGACCAGTCCTCAGTTTCCACATCAATAAACTAAAGATAATAAAACTGTCTTGGCAGAGTGTTACGAAGAGAAAAAGCAACAGTGAGGGTAGAGTGCCTGACGGCACTTGAAACCTAGTGGGCTCTTGGTAAATTGCCACAGTCATTTACGTGAGTTATTATTTAAACTCCAGAGTATTTTGGGTGCTCACGACTTTGGGTAAAATTCACTTAGACACACATAGTGAAATTGGAAATGGCCAAGAAAACTGACCAAGGTGGTAGAGGAATGGAAAGGGAGACCCATTAAAAAACAGGTCTGAAAGAAGCGATTATTTACAGGCAGAGGTGAAGCCTGGGGGCTGACTGCATGGCTGTCTCCAAGGTGTTTGAGGCTTCGTTACGTTGAACATTATACCAGCCGTTGTCCAGCTCCACTGAGCTCAACGGAACCAGAGCCAGAGGCGGAGGGTGGACGTAGTAGAAATGACAAAATACAGGAAGAGCAGAGCAGGGGGATGCATTCTCAAGGAAGGTGCCAGAAAAGTTTGTATCAGCACTTCCCATGAGCTCCTGAGGCATGGGAGCTGGTCCCAGGGGTTCAGCCTGTACCCCTATCTCTTGCCGTGAGCACCAGCTTCCTCATGGTTTTTGTCCACGCGTGTCTTAACCCAGAGCAGCTGTAGGTGATGCTCAACACTTTGTGTAAGAGCATCTTGCCTCCTCAGGGTGCGTTCGTCTGGAGGCATTTTTGATTGTCACTGCCGGGGAAGTGGGGGCGTGCTGGCATATGGTAGGTAGAGGCCAGGGATGCTGATAACTATTCTACAATGCATAGTCCAGCCCCCACAGTAAAGACTTATTTGGCCTCAAAGTGTCAGTAGTGCTACTACCGAGAAACCCTGGACTCAAGGACTAGAACATCATAGCATGGGCTTTCTTAAGGCTCTGGCTGGCTCATGCCCGAGCATTTTTTTCCCCCGATTACAGCAAATCATGGAACTGAATGGTTAGAAGACTGTTCAACATTTGCTATTCTAAGAAAATGTGTGGATTACATTATAATCATGTGTTTCTTAGCTGTCTGCTCTACTTTGGTTTAAAAATATTTATATTTCTAAATAAGCGACTGACTCTTTGTATAGGGAAAATAACATATGCATTAGAGCTCTGGGGAGTGAGCAGCAGACATCACCTTCCACGCTTCCTCTGGCCAGCTTTTTGCTGCCCAATTAGTCGCTGTATTCAAGGACTCCCAAGGCAATGACCGCCCTGCAGTGAGAATGTGGTGGTGGAGACTATGGCATGGCCTTGGGTGGGGAAAATTCCCCGGGGGTCAATGCAGGCCAGCAACAAAGGGAGGGAGGGCTCACGGGGAGAATCACATCAGTGCACAAAACACTGATGCTCTGGAAGCACACAGCTACTCAGTGACGCTGAGAAGAAATCACGCTTTCTTGACTTAATAATACATTGCTGTTTCTAAATAATATAAGTATATGTTGTGCGCGTCCATTTGTAAACTTTCAGAGTCTTCTGAAATCCAGACACAGCATGAAAACACACGCTATATTTGATCCCTGCATAAATAGCACAGATTTTAATTTTATCCCAGTTATGGATATCTGGCGCGTGCACCGATACTCTGGGCAGACTGGTGTGAAATTTAATTTGAGCAGTTAAACACAAGGGTGAGAGAGTGCAAAATAAACAAGCGCACGCATTTCCAGCCCTACAGCATTTGGTATGTTAATGGGAAAAGCACCCAAATCCTCTCTCTCTTTTATTTTTTCCCTTGTGACAATCAGATTACAGATTGTCTGAAAAGGCACAAATCCTCCCTATCTCCCACGCCGCCCCCACCTCCCCCTGCATGTTGCCTGCAGCCATTTCATTTGTGAGCTCTTCCGTAGTTAGAGCTGGAGTTTTAGTGAATGAAAATGTACAGGTCCTTTGTTTTTAGATTTGTTTTTAGATTAGAGATCCCCTTGGTTTTGGGACAAGGAAAACAGTCTCCTTGAGAACGTCTTGGAAGGGGAAACAGGAGTGGAATTTGGAAATGGTAGGACATAAAGGATTTGCAGTTGGACAGGCAGGGATGCAGATCTCAGCTGGGCCAATGGCAACATTTGCGACCTCTGGAAAGTTACTCAAGAGCCCTGTTCCTCGCTTTACTAATTTGCAAAAACAGGAGTAACTCCAGCCTAGTAGAGTTGCCTGGAAGGTGCACAGAGGCGGCACAGAGGTACTCGGCGGCCATCCGTCTTCTTCCTGCTTAGAGCCATCTGTAGGTCCAGCCTAAATAGCGCTTGCTAAGGAACTGGGATGTGCTCGTGGTTGCTGTCAGTAATCATTTATGTTGGTGAAAATGGCAGCCACTTCTGTTCTTCTCCCCTCCTTTGACCACCTCCATGCAGGAGTTAGTGAGCACCTTCCAGCCTGCCCACCTCTCTGTAAAGATCATTCTGGGTGTTAAGTACGCAGAGAGCTTTTGGTCACACGGGGCGCCTGGGTGGGTCAGTCGGTTGAACGTCTGACTTCAGCTCAGGTCATGGTCTCACGGTTCATGGGTTCAAGCCCCACATCGGGCTGTGCCGACAGCTCAGAGCCTGGAGCCTGCTTTGGACTCGGTGTCTCCCTCTCTCTCAGCCCCTCCCCTGCTCGCTCGTGTGTGTGCTCTCTCTGTCTCTCTCTCTCTGTCAAAAATAAGTAAACATTAAAAAAACAACAACACCTACTTGTGCCAGAGGAAGGTGCTGTTTGGGGAATTGAGGGAGGGGCAGCACGCATGTGAGTTCACAGACACGGACCCACGCGAAGCAGCAAAACTGGGTGCGTTTTTCCCTATATTCCAAAGAAAGAGCACGTGCTTACTTTCCCATCAGTAAAAATCTCCCCCTTTCCGTTCAATTTGTTTCCACAGAAGAGCGCGTCGTCCCCATTGAGGTGTGCCGTTCCAAACTGTCAAAATACTTGCAGGGAGTAGTTTTCCGCTGTGATAAGTGTACCTTCACCTGCTCCAGTGACGAGAGCCTCCAGCAACACATAGAAAAGCACAATGAACTGAAACCTTACAAATGCCAGCTCTGCTACTACGAGACCAAGCACACGGAGGAGCTGGACAGCCACCTTCGGGACGAGCATAAGGTACCTGCCCTTCCTGCCCCCGCCCCTCAGCATACGTGGGAGGTGGGGAGGGCACCTGGCAGGGAGACAGAGCCGAGTTTAGTCACACCCACCGTGTGACTTGAGCCAAAATAATGTTTAAGGTGAGGTTCGGTGTTTTTGCTATGATGAAAGAAATACAGGGGCATTTTAGAGAATTGCAACACATAGATGGGGACAAGGAAAATCACCCCTCACGCTGCCACCCAGATCCAACCGCGTAACATTTTCTGTCTCTTTGCCGCCCACCTTCCTTTGTTGCACATCCTCCCGGCCACACCATACATGAAGTGTCGTGTCCTCGTCACATTTTTTTTTCTTGACGACCTAACAGGAATCATTTTTCCGTATTATTTTAAACGTATCGTCACAGGAGCTGACCAACTTTTTCTGTAAAGGACCAACAGTAAATATTTTAGGCTTCGCGAGCCAGATGGTCTTAGTGGCAACTCCTCAACTCTGCCCTTGTAGCAAAAAAGCAGCAACAGACAAGACAGAAGTGAATGAGAGTGATGGCCGGGTTCCAGTAAAACTGTATTTCTGGAAGTAAGCGGCGGCCTGCACTACGGTTGCTGGCCCCTGTCCTCGTGGCCGTGCCACCTTGTCCCTCAACCATGTAGGCTGTTTCCAGTATTTTGCTAACTACAGAGATTTTCCAAGGCATTCCTATTCGTGTCTGAACGTTCTAAGGGCCGTAAAATACATGTTTTATTTGGGGAGGAGGATTGATAAAGAACAAATCTGTACAAGACCTGAAATAAGGGGTTTGTGAAAAACTTCTCTTCAGAGGTCTTCTGATCAGAAGGCAGAATCCTATAGGACAGCTTCAGAGGGCTTATTTGGCACATTTGGGAACTGAGAGCATTGCTTCTGGTTTTGTGTATTGCCCAGAGCGCAGAGGAGTTAAGATTTGTATTTGTTTCACGAAAAAAAGCCTATTGGAATGTTTTCTAATTAACCAACACATCCAACAGATCAAGGGAGTGTTTACTTAAGGCGCAATGAGGATCGCTTTTGAGAGTTTCCTTTTTCTGTGATCTGTGTCCTCCTCTTCTCTGACCTTACAAGCCCACGTTATCAAGATGTTAGTCTGAATCATCCGCACCCGAGGGTCAGAATTTTTCTGTGGGGTGTTGAGAAAGAAGTCTGAGCTCTGTCCCCGATCCACAATGTAATGGTTTCATGGTCACTTTTCTGCTTTGGAATGCGTTCATTCTGTAAAGTGTCTGCCCAAAAACGAAAGCAGAGAAGAAAAGCCTGAATGTCCCTCACTGAAAAACTTTTTTCATATCCTTCCTTATTCAAACTTCCTGGGCATTTCTGCCCCCCAGACTCAAAAGGAAAACTCACCCATTTCAAACCCAGCTCTCTACATTTATGCACATGGATCTTATTTATGTCACCACCTCAGATCTTTTTATTATAGCGTTCAAGCCTTTGGGCTGGTATTTTGGGAAAGAGCAGACCCGGAAGATAAATTCTTCTCTGGTGGTTACACACTTGCTGTGAGTCACCGGTGAGAAGGTTAGAACCATGCAGATGTGGAAACAGAGGCTTCCCGAGCAGATGCGGAAGGTTGGGGCTTCCGGGTACCCATCAGGGAAATGGGCTGCTCTGGAAAAGAGGGGCCCAATTTAGAGCCTTTGGAACCACACAGACGTGAGTTTGAATCTTGTCTCCACTATTTACTGCACAACTGCAGCAAGTCACTTCGGTTCTGTGTCTCTTCTCCGATTTCCACATAGGAATCGTTTTCCCTTTCCCAGAAGTTGTGTAGGTTCAGTCCTGCTATCCCCGCACTGGAGAGCCAGTGTGCTTCTCTCAGGAGCTGAGCTGTGCTACCCACCAGAAAGGCACTTCTATTCCCGAAGAACTAAAATGTATTTTAAACTCACTAATTATACCTTGCATCCTAGAAATGGTCTGTGATATTGTATTTTCACTATGCCATGTTAGGTTCTTTAATTTTACTCTTTCTCTTGGCTGACCAGCCTGTTGAGTCCAGTGAGCACCCTAATTTTTTTAAATTTTTTTTTTTTCAACGTTTTTTTTAATTTATTTTTGGGACAGAGAGAGACAGAGCATGAACGGGGGAGGGGCAGAGAGAGAGGGAGACACAGAATCGGAAACAGGCTCCAGGCTCCGAGCCATCAGCCCAGAGCCCGACGCGGGGCTCGAACTCACGGACCGCGAGATCGTGACCTGGCTGAAGCCGGACGCTTAACCGACTGCGCCACCCAGGCGCCCCGTGAGCACCCTAATTGAGGCTAAAGAGCATCGCTCCCAGGATGCTTAATGATGTTCGTCTGGGTCTCAACTGTTGTTCAGTTTATGAGACTCGGGCTTTTTACTGATGGCAGCGCTTTCTTTTCCCCATTTTCTATCCCTTCGTCTCTAAATGATGAGGACAAAATGCAGTTCGAATTTTTTAAAATAATTCCCCAGATTGTTTATTTTATAAAGGAGGATAGCAGTGCTGCTGAAACTGAAGTTTCGACGGGTAGGCAGTGACATACACTGGGTAAAAGTGGTCATTCATTGTGGTGACGTCAGCATTTATGGAAGGAGTATAAGAGTGTCGATGTACAGCGTACTGAAGTGAAGTTTGCTAATAATTCAAATATAAAAGACAAGGACCATAAGGCAAGAACAAGAAATTCAAGAATTGGAAAGGAAAGAAATGAAACCACTCTTGTTCACAGACAATGTGATCTTTGTACATAGAAAATCCAAAGTAATCTATTTAAAAAGCTGCTAAGAATATTAACTTAGTTTAGCAGTGTTGTAAGATATAAGGTAAATATTTAAAAATCAATTCCATGTCTGCATACTAGTAATGGAAATCTGAAAATGAAATTTTAAAAAGATCAATTTTGTTTACAATAACCTCAGAAAGAATACGTTTAAGAATAAATTCAACACAAGAACTATGAAAGCTGCACACTGAAAATTACAAAATGCTGTTGAGAGAAATAAAAGAAGTAAGTTAATGCAATATGTACCGTATTCCTGGATTAGAGGACTCTGTATCGGCAACTCTTCCCAAATCGATCTACTGATTCAATGTAATCTCTGTCAAAATCTCTTTTCTTTGATAGAAACTGACAAACTGATACTAAAATGTAAATGCAAAGGACCTAGAATAGCCTGAACAGTGTGGAAAAAGAACAAAATTGGAAGACTTCGCCCTTCCTGATTTCAAAACTTAACCTTAAAGCTACGATACTCAGGAGCATCAGTGGTGCCAGAAGTCCAGAAATAAATCCTCATCTATGTGGTCAGTTGGTTTTTATCAAAGGTACCAAAGTAATAAGGAAAAGATGGTTCTTCAACAAACAGTGCTTGAATAGTTGGATTTCCACATACAAAACAATGATCGTTGACCCTTATGTCACTCCCAACACAAAAATGAAATTAAAATGGATCATAGACTTCCATGTATGAACTGAAACTATAAAACTTCTGGGAAAAAAAAGTAGAAAATCTCCCTTGGGTTAGGGGAAATTTTCTTAGATATTATACAAAAGCTATGGACATTAAAAGAAAAAAAAAATCGGTAAATTAGACGTTGTCAAATGTAAATTTTTGCTCTTCAGAGACACTATTAAGAAAACAAAAAGGCAAGAAACAGATTGGAAGCAAATTGCAAAGTCACTTTCTGGCAAAGGATTTTAACCAAAATACACAAAGAACTTTTATAACTCAATAGTAAGAAGGTAATAATTCAATTAAGAATTAGAAAAAAATTTGAATAGACACTTAACCTGTGAGGCTATACAAATGGCAAATGATCCCATGAAAAGACACTGAGTAAGATTCCTCATTAGGGAAATGCAGATAAGAACAACAGTAAGATACCACTACCTACCCACGAGAATGGCCAAAATTAAGACTGATAGTGCCAGGGATGCCTGGGTGGCTCAGTTGGTTAAGCATCCAGCTCTTGGTTTCCAGTCAGGTCATGATCTCAGGGTTTGTGAGATCGAGCCCCACATCAGGCTCTGTGCTGATAGCTCAGAGCCTGCTTGGGATTCTCTCTCTCTCTCTCTCTCTCTCTCTCTCTCTCGCTCTGCCCCCCCCCCCAACTCTCACTCTCTCTGCCTCTCTCAAAATAAACAGACTTAAAAAAAAAAAAAAAAAGACCAATAGTGCCAAAGTGTTGGCAAAGTCGTGGAGAAACGAGAAATCTCATATAGCACTGGTTGGAATGTAAAATGGCATATTCACTTTGGAGCACTTTGGCAATTTGTTTAAAAGTTAAACAGACACTGGGCGTCTGGGTGGCACCGTCGGTTGGGCATCCGACTTCAGCTCTGGTCAGGATCTCACAGCTTGTGAGTTCGAGCCCCGCAATGGGCTCCATGCTGACAGCTCAGAGCCTAGAGCCTGCTTTGGATTCTGTGTCTCCTCTTTCTCTGCCCCTTCGCTGCCCACGCTCTGTCTCTCTCTCTCTCTCAAAAATAAATAAACATTAAAAAATCATAAAAATATATATTAAAAGTTTAACAGACACTTAACCATCTGATCCAGCAAATCTACTTCCACAGAAAGTGGATGGATAAACAAATGTGCCATATCCATACAACGGGATACTGCTTGTCTATAAAAAGAAATGAATCTACTGAGACACAGAACAACATGGATGAATCTCAATAACGTCATGTTAAGTGGACAGGATCCAGACATGAAAGATCACATGTTATATGATTCCATTTATATGAAATTTCTAGAAAAGGCAAACTATGGAGACAAAGCAGATCAGAGGTTGCTTGGGGCTGGAGGTTGGGAGATGGTTGCAGAAGTGATGAGGGAACTTCTCAGGGAGATAGAATTCTTAAGCCAGATTGTGGCTTAAGGGGTTGCATAAACGCATGAATTTACTAAAACTCCCTAAACTATTTAAAACAGATGAGTTTTATGGTGAGTAAATTATGATCGTTGACCCTTATGTCACTCCCAACACAAAAATTAAATCAAAATTCTTCCTACCTGAAAGATTCAAGTTTCCCAAGACCTATATATAATATATATATTATATATTATATATATAATAGATCCTCAGTAAATGTTAATGTCCTACAGGCTTTTACATCTTTATAAACTTGATCCTGGGAACAGATAGATCTACAAGATGCTGGAGATCCAGATTATTGTGCTAACCGCCAAAAATAAAGTGTGCGGTAGACTTTAGCAATTGGTTGGAAATTAAGGTTTACTTTTTTTTCCCCAGTAAGACTGTGTGTTGAGTGCATTGCTCATCATATTCTTCCACTGGTAGCTTTGGGTGATTTTTGTGTGGTGGGGGGAACCTATGGAAGAAACTAAGAGACCGTAGGATGTATTTGCAGCCAAAGGACTTTGTTCATTAGGACTGGACGTCCAAACCTGGACTTCGGAATTCTGCCTGCAAAAACCCATAGACCTCAAGGAGTGTCTCTAAAGTTGTCACACTGTATCTATCATTCATGGACTAGACAGAATACTGGTACAGCAGGAAGGATCCTTGAAGTCAAATAAACCATTCCATTTAAGAACCAGACTCCCAAGTGCACTGGCTGTACACTGCCATGTTTATCCTCAGAAGCCAAGGTGAAGTAGAAGACATATGACAGCACCCTCATTTTTCACGTGACACACAGCATCTTGCCTTTCTAGACCTTAATCTTTGCGCCCGTGAACAAAGACTCACTTGCAATCTCTTGGAATCTAAAGTAAACAGTCCAGGAGGCTATTTGAAATTCTGTTTTTTTCATCCTTCAGCTCTGTTTTTTCAATCTCAGTAGGTCTGTTCTGTGATTTCTATGATTTCAGTCCCTCCCTCCTTCAGTCCTTCCCTCCTTCCCCCTCTCTGTGACACACACACACACACACACACACACACACACACACAAAATGAAGTCCTGTATCAGTAGTGCCATTCATCAGTAATGCTGGTGAAAGATGAAGACGACATTTTTAAGAACCATGAAGTCATGAAAAAAAAATACCTTGCTCTTCTCCCATTTAAAAAACATTTTTTAAAGAAAGTTTAAGTATATGCAGTACCTTGTTAGTGTTCTTTATGATTCTGAAGTCTCTTTGCTAGTTTAAGGAACATAAAAATATATTATCTCTAACTTGGTTAGCTCATAAAATTGTCATGTTCGCTATATTAAATTTAGAAGGATAGTCTATTCAGGCAATACACATTCACTAATTGAATTTACTCTGAAATGTTTTTAATTTTTTATACAAATGGAGCCTCAGGCGGCCGAACTCTAAGGAACTCGTATCTCTTCCTCTTACTTTTTGCCAGTCTAGGGGAAGCAGCAGAACATTAAGCTCGGGAGGAATCCCCAACATTTTAGTTTTGCCAATAAAATCGTTCAGCTTTCTGGACTAGTGAAATCCATAGTGGCAAAAAAGTCACATAGAGCATTTGTGTTCCACAAAGGAAAGGAGAAGAAACAAAACCAAAGGAAAACCTTCCCAAATTATAAAACACACCTTTGGCCACACTTTTTTTTGGATTGTATTTAATTTCAAAACTTAGTACCAGCAGCTTTGTCTTGATCGACTGAGGATTTGTGCAAGGCGAATGTTTCTCTAAAAGATCATGTCATTTCAACTCTGCTTAGTCTTGCTTCTTGATTTGTCACCTACAGACCCTGCTTCTTTCAGGGACTTTGGAAGACTGAGAAATCAGAAGTAGATGAGCAAGAGGTGTGACCGTTTTTCAGAGGGATGTGCCTCGCAGAACCACACATGTTATTTTTCAAGTAGGCAGTTGAAGATGTTCTCTGCCTATAACTTTTGAAACTGTCCACTAAACTCTCCAAGGTTCATTGTTCCTGCTTCCGAGGCCGCATGAGACTGCTCCTTGGTTAAGGCACCTATTTCAATCTGCCTCAACTTACACTTAACTCTTAACAAGTCTTTGTCTTGCCATTGGATGCAACATTCTTGAAATGGAAACCGCATTACTTATTTGTCTTTTCTTCCCAAATCTAGTCATAGTTCCCTGCGTACAATAAAGTATCTGGTAGCTGTTTGCTAAATAAACCAATATATGAAATCTCTTATCAAGTAGGAAATTTTAAGTATCCTGCTTGTTCATGTAAGCAAAATGTGGCAGCATTGACCGCATCTTTCCTCCCTAGATTTTAAGTTTAGTACATTGGCAACAGCTCATTTGGCCAGCAACAAAGTTCTTTGACTTTCTTAATGATGCTTCTTACTTGGCTTTTTCAGTACCTGTGACTGCAGTTATCCTGAGATTTTCCAAATAACTTCGTTTTGTCTGGGCTTTTGCTGAGCTAGGTCTGGCAGAAGCATCTTTTCTGCTTCTGACTCAGTGATTACAAAAGAAAGTAGATATTCTCCTTGACCTCTGTGCTCCATACCCTCCTGGGTACTTTTCTGTCCTTTCTTCTTATTGTTCTTAGAAAGGTTTTTATTTTGAAAAAAATTCTCAAAAGACTCTACTCCTCTATCCCATCAAGTTTTACAGCATTATACCTTAATTATTTTCTTTTTTCTTTTTTTTTTTTTCATTTTTTTTTTATTTTTTATTTTTTAATATATGAAATTTACTGTCAAATTGGTTTCCATACAACACCCAGTGCTCATCCCAAAAGGTGCCCTCCTCAATACCCATCACCCACCCTGCCCTCCCTCCCACCCCCCATCAACCCTCAATTTGTTCTCAGTTTTTAACAGTCTCTTATGCTTTGGCTCTCTCCCACTCTAACCTCTTTTTTTTTTTTTTTTTCCTTCCCCTCCCCCATGGGTTTCTGTTATGTTTCTCAGGATCCACATAAGAGTGAAACCATATGGTATCTGTCTTTCTCTGTATGGCTTATTTCACTTAGCATCACACTCTCCAGTTCCATCCATGTTGCTACAAAAGGCCATATTTCATTTTTTCTCATTGCCACGTAGTATTCCATTGTGTATATAAACCACAATTTCTTTATCCATTCATCAGTTGATGGACATTTAGGCTCTTTCCACAATTTGGCTATTGTTGAGAGTGCCGCTATAAACATTGGGGTACAGGTGCCCCTATAAGTTTTACAGCATTATAAAGTCACAGTACCTTTTTCTGCCTTCCTCTTATGTTCAGTCGGTATCTGGGGCGGGGTCGGGGGGTGGCGAATTTTGCATTTCTCTAGGTGATTTGCATTATAATGGGGAAAGCTGGAGCCATGGCATCTGAAGATATGAGTTCCAATCCTGGCATTATCACTTAACTTGTTTAGTGTTGCTTTCCTCATCTACAAATATGGAAGATAACACATCTCTCTCAGAGTGGTCATAAGGGTTTAAGGGATGCATGTGAAAACACTTGGATTAATTTTTCGTATGTAATAGATATTTGTTAAGAATTGAACAAAATCTTTTAGAAAATGTCTAGTCTTATTAGCCAGCAAATTTTTATCATTGGGTACAGTATTATGAAGTTCTTTATACTTTATGGTCTCCCATGGTTTTTATGTTACCAGTACATTCAAATAACATTTATTGTGTGTCAACTCAATGACCGACCTTATACTCTGTACTTACTTAAAGCTAAATAAGAAGCGGTTGCTACCCTGGAAGAGTTTATAAGCAAGGAGGTAACACAAGCTTAAGTAAAGAACCACAAGCCAGCATGACGAGTGCTTGATAAAGGTGTCTACAAAATAGGAGGGCAGCACGGAGCAAAGCAAATATGGTGTCACGGCTTCTCTTCCGTAGAACTTTAATATACTTAGCTGAATGTCCCTTCTAGGAGCTTTTACAGGAGCTCTGATCAAAATGCTCTGAATTCAAGATTTTTACCTGCACCTTTGACCATCTTCCTATAAGAAATCGTAGAGACAATGCTGTGCTGACCCTTTCTCCTACTGATTTCATTCTTGTTCTGACTTTCAAAGATAGGCAGAGATCGCTGGGTAGACCACCTGATATTATTATTATGTTTTAATGTTTATTTATTTATTTTTGAAAGAGAGAGCACAAGTGGAGGAGGAGCAGAGAGAGACACACAGAATGTGAAGCAGGCTCCGGGCTCCGAGCTGTCAGCACAGAGCCCAACATGGGGCTCAAACTCACGAACTGTGAGATCATGACCTGAGCCAAAGTCAGAGGCTTAATCGACTGAGCCACCCAGGCGCCCCTAGACCACCTGCTATTATAAGTCAGAGGTTGGCAAACTCTAGACCATAGATCAAATCTGGCCCACTGCCTGTGTTTATATGGCCCACCAGCTAAGAATGGTTCTGATATTTTTAAATGACTGAAAAAAAATCAAGAGAGTAGTATTTCATGACACATGAAATTATATGAGTTTCAAATTCCAGTGCCTGTAAATACAGTTTCATTGGAACACAGCCATGCTCATCCATTTCTGTATTGTCTGTGGTTGCTTTCAAGCCCCAGCAGCAGTTGAGTAGTTGTGACAGAAACTACATGGTCCAGAAAGCTTGGAATACTTGGTTATCAGGCGCTGTGCACAAAGTTTGCCCGCCATGCTGTAAGGCCTTTAAAATCTTTGCAGCTCTACACATCCTTGGTATGGGACTGAGATGGGCATTTCTCGTGTAAGAGGCAGCTTTCCCATGCTCTCTGGTGTCACTTCTTCTAGAAATAAAAATGTTCACTTTGGCCTTTCTTCGTAACATGAACATGCAGTGTTAGGTGACGTGAACATCCTGACAGCTTGTCCCTTTTGAAGGTACAAATGTTAAGTAAGAAGGAGGGGGGACTCTGGAAACATTAAGGGATTTTTTCTTCATTGCGATCTCCCCCATTTAATGTCTGCGAAGTAATCTGAAGACAAGGGTGTCTGATTTCATTCTTTCGTTAACCAGCAAGTTTATATCAGTCTTGCCTGTAAGACTGGGTTTGTCACCATAGGACAGCATGAAAATGCATGTTCAACTTGTAATATTTGTAAATCATATAATACTTCTCCCCTTAGAATAAGCCTCGAATATGGAAATTCCTTCATATCTAGGGAAATTCATTCATTTTGCTGAATGGTTAAAAAAACAACAGACAGAAGGACAAACATAGTTGCAAAGCTTGAATACGAGGCGCGAACATGGAAGGGTTTACAACGTCAGCACACTCCAGTGTTCACGGGTAAAGGTTCTGCTGGTTGTTGGTGGTTCATCTCACATTCTTAAGGGCTAGTGGCCTGCACAGGGGACTTTGGATTCATGGGCAATCGCAAATAACTTTCACGGATATAAGGATCTATATATAGTTTTACAGTCTGAGGGATTATGTATTTGAACAAGCCCATCTTCAAACACATGTATGGTTTCTTTTGCCTTCCAAAGGCTTCAAGGAACCAGGTTCTAAATCTCGAACTCTTACCCTTGGTCTTTCTCCCTCTCTTGTGGGCCTTTTGGGAGACAAGACAGTCAATTTTTTTGGCACCTCCAGAGAAAGAAGTGAATTTCCCTCAGTATGTCCTCTGCATATGCGCAATCTCTAGGTCCGGAAAGTAACTTACTGGTATGATCACTTCAGAAGCTGACCTAGAAATCTGTTGGGACTTCAGTAAAGTCCATGGCTTTTGAGTTGATTTCACATCTGGAAATTTAGCCCATAAAGTGAAAGCTAAACATGAAAGAAAGATTTATATACAGTAAGATGGCTTGCTGCGTTTTTAATAGTGAAAAGCCAAGAAGAGCCAAAGGCGAACTCATATGGGGGGAGTCAAGTAAGGTGTAGTACATTCAGTTGGTAATAGTGATTGAAAATGATTATTAATGGTATTTATACCATGCCAGGCATAAAAGAAAGCAGGATACACACTTGTAGGTTTTTTAACATGATTACAGCAATCAAATAATCTATGCATAGAGAACAGGAATACAGAAATACAATAACTCATTAACAGTTATATGTATAGATAGTTGGACCTGAAGCTTTTTCTATTTTCCAGTTATTCTTCATGCGTGCTTTTAGGAAAGAAAGACATAGTAAATTAAAACGAAGGAGTACTGTAGGCAGGAGAGAGCAGCACCCCCTCTAACGCAGACACTGCACCAGCCGTGGAGATCCAGCTGTGAACGAGATGCACAGAGTGTCTGTCTGTCTGTCCGCATGAGCTAACAGTTCAGTGGGGGAGGCTCAGGCCATAAATAGTTAACCACTGAGCGGGAGGAGTTATAAAAGGTGGGGGGGGGGGGTGCTGAGGAAGCATAGAGCCAGGACATTCAACCAAGGAGGAGTTTACGGAGGATGTAGTGACACGGAAGCAGGGCTAGAAGGCGGAGGAGTCCCTGAGTAACAGAAGCAGGTAGAGAGAATTTCAGACAGAGAAAGTGGCCTGTGCAGGAAGAGGCAGAAAGTCCAGAGCATGGCGTAGTCTGGGAACGTCAGTAAGTTCAGGATGGTGGCAGTTCAGGTGGTCTGGAGAAGGTGGGCCCGGTGAGGAGATAGCTGGCCATTTCCAACTACAGTGAGAAGTTGAGATTTTGTCCTCCGGGCAACGGAAACGGACATGAGTAGACTTACATATTTATTTTTAATCGCTCAGACCACACGGGAAAATAGATGCAAGACTGGATGCTGGGAAAGCAGCGAGGAGGGAGGGAGGGAGGGGGCTTGCAGTATTCCAGATGAGAGACGGTGGCTCAAAACTGCAGCAAGGGTGGACCTGGTGGGTATGATGCTAAGTGAAATAAGTCAGAGAAAGACAGGTACCAAATGATGTCACTCATGTGGTATCTAGAAAACGAATAAATAAACAAAGAAACAGACCCATAAATACAGAGAACAAACTGAGGGTTGCCAGAAGGGAGCGGGTGGCGGGAGGGGCAAAACGGGTGAAGGGGAATAGGAAATAACAGGCCTCCAGTTATGAATGAGTCACGGGGATGAGAGGCGCAGCGTGGGGACTAGAGCCAGTGGTGTTGTAATGGCGACGTGGACTGATTGGACGTATCTACCATGGTGGTGACCGTAGCATAATGTATAAACCAATCACCTCATTGTACACCCAAAACTACTGTAATATTGTGTGTTAACTATACCTCCATTTTAAAAACCACGGTATTTTTTTTTAAAAATTTTTTTTTAACGTGTATTTATTTTTGAGACAGAGAGAGACAGAGCATGAACAGGGGAGGGTCAGAGAGAGAGGGAGACACAGAATCTGAAACAGGCTCCAGGCTCTGAGCAGTCAGCACAGAGCCTGACGCGGGGCTCGAACTCACCGCGAGATCGTGACCTGAGCCGAAGTCGGATGCTTAACCGACTGAGCCACCCAGGCGCCCCAAAAACCATGGTATTTTTAAAAAATGAATATGATAAAGCACTAACATCTTTGAGAAGTAATTAAAATTCCAAATAATAGTTAAAAGACATTTTTAATGCATCAAGGAGTCTTCCTGTTGTATTAATATCGGATGGCTGATTTGGGAATTTAAAGTTTAGGGAGAACCCAACATCGTAAAGGGTTTTTATTTTAAAATCTTCTGGTTAAATAGCAAAATTTTGAGTTTTCACTTTGAAATCTTTTAATTGCCTAACAAAGATTTTAGAAAGCTTCAGGACAAATAAATCCCGGGTTAGCCCCGGATGAACGTCATACCGTGAAAATGTCATGTACTCTTTTAAAATTGTGCAGACTCCAACATGTTAACAGTTTTCCGGTGGAGGGATGATGGTGACGGGAAAATGGGCAAATACAGTCCTTAGAAAAACCCAGAAGGAGGAAAAGAAAAACATAACATTTGGTTTTGTGACAGATCTCCTTCTGTCATGAGTTCCCTGAGAAGCAGGGGCTTCTCCATCTAGCATGGGGCCTGGCATACGTGGGGTCCTTGTTGAAGGAACGAACAAATGACTGAACGGATAAATGACCTGATTAAAGGAGACATTTGAGGATTCTTTTTGACCTATCTTATCTTGGTTTCCTTATTTTCATTTCCTGGCAACGGCCGCCCTCATGCCCTTCACACACACCTGCAGTTGCCCGGCTAGAGGTGCAAAGCAGAGGAAGGTGGTCAGAAAAGGCTACGCTTGGGGCACCTGGGTGGCTCAGTCGGTTGAGCATCCGACTTCAGCTCAGGTCATGATCTCACGGTTCATGAGTTCAAGCCCTGCATCAGACCGCTGCTGTCAACCTGCATCAGATCCTCTGTCCCCCTCTCTCTCTGCCCCTGCCCTGCTCGCACTCTTCCTCCCTCTCTCTCTCTTTCTCTCTCTCTCTCTCTCAAAAGTAAATAAACGTTTATGAAAACAAAAAAGAAAAAATTTTGGTCACATAAGGATATGTTACTTTACACATATTTCAAAGTTAGGTAAATTGGAACCTTGCCTCCTTTTCCTGAAAAACTGGCAACCCAGAAAACTTTTATTCAAATATTTGTCATAAATGCTATTTGGTTAAAACGTAGACTTTGTGGCTAAACATAACTTCATAAATATTCATTTACGATGCTTGTTATAAGTGTTTCCAAAAGCCAAAATTGGAAAAGGCCACGTTCCCAGAAAGGAGAAGGAAACTACATTTTGGGGAACTATTATGTTGTAGGTACTGGGCTGACCCCCTTTAACAAACGAGGACACTGAGGATGTACCTTGAGTAACTTCCCCACAATCTCGTGGTTAATGGCAAACTGTGAACTTGAAGTCAGGTCTGTCAGACTTCAAACCTCATTCTCCTTCTGCTCTTCTTTTGTGTTTTTATGTCATACAAACAAAGAAATAAAAGTCCTTGTGGGTCTGGAGGAGTGAGGCATGGTAGATACATCCCAGGTAGGAAGGTGCTGTAAGCAGAAGTCCCTTGAAGACAGTTACTGTGAACTGTTAGCAAGAAAGAGCACTAAAGATTCTGAACATGACTCTTCCTCCCTCTCACCTTAGTCCATTAACTTTTCATTTTAATTAATTCTGCAGATGAGCAAAGCAAGCTCTTGCCTTCCCTGAGCGTTTAGCAACGAGAGCAACAGAAACTTCTTTTCTCCCTCATGTTGGGCTGTTGGCAAAGTCCACTGTCAACCGATTTCATGGATCGCATTATTAAAGTCGGATCAATTTATTATTCCTCTCACTTTAAAAGTGTGTTTATCCTGAGTTTTCTTCCTCCTTTTGCATGCTGCCTACCTTCTACAGGATGTTGTTGGGGCAATATTAAGTCTTTTCACAGGACTGTCTATTGGCCCTGCTACTCTGAGTCTTTTTCTCTCACATTTGTCACAGTTGATGATGATGTTCCCATCTGCCAGGCATATGGAATTGGTGGTGCTCAGCAAATCTTTGTTCCAGTCTGGTCCCAGAGAGTATTTTGGGATTATCTTGTAAATTCTCCTTTTCCTCTCCTGTGCCCTCAATATGCTCTGTCTCTTCTGTAGCAGCTCTTGAAATCTAATGAATGATGTCTGCCTTCCCTCCCGAACTAAACTGTGAGCCTCTGGAGGCCAGGACAGGGTCTCACTCATCTCACTCATCTCACTCATCTCTGTGGGTCCCTCCCCCGGCCCCCAACAGGGGGAGCACGGCACCTTCCACAGAGGAATAGCCCATCGCAGTTGAATGACTTGAGACATACTGTTGGCTTAAGTCCCGTGCTAACCTGTCGTTCCTGATAATTCTATGCATACAAACTGGAGAAATTCTGAAAATAGATTAGTCAAGAAGGTAAATTTTGTGCTACTGTTGACGTAAGGACCCTAAACATAACATCATTACAAAGTTTTTTTAGTGTGGATTTTTATTTCCCTTGGGTGTAACTCCTTTTAGGAGTTACTCGTCTAGATTCTTCTCAGGTAGTCCCAGCTTCAATCTACAGGTTATGGTCAGCTTTGAAAACAGTAACACTAACAGTGACAGTATTGTTTTCCATTTACTGGAGTCAGGAGTTGGATAGTTGTTATCTGGCCTAAGCTGGGGTAGCCCCCAGACCTCCAGGTTTATAAGACTGTGGGGAAGAAGGTTGTGACTCTCATGCTAAGTTTTCAGGAACCTTCCAGAGCCTCTTCACCTCCAGACGTGTTTGAAACTTAGGTAGTTTAAGAAAGTTACACCTTTGAAATCAACTCAAAAGGTATCACTGGACACCTACTCTGTACCCCGGGCTTTGTGATACTTTGATTTCCTGTTGACTATAGCTCACATTTTATACTAAATCTAGTAAGGAAGGTCCAGTGTTCCTTTAAAAATGTTGGAATGTGGGGTAAAGGATAGACCCGCCTCTGGAATAGTCAAAGTGAAGAAAAGGGTCTCCTAGGCACTGGTGTTGTACTGTCCTGATTCCAAAAACACGGTCATTGGAAGATGATGTTGGAAAGATCTCTCCCCCAGGGAGAACTCTGTTCAGTCTGCGGTTCATTATTCTCTCATTTGTTTGGGCCTTTTTCAGGTGAGCCGTAACTTTGAGCTGGTTGGACGGGTTAACTTGGATCAGCTGGAACAGATGAAGGAAAAGATGGAGAGCTCCAGCAGTGATGACGAGGACAAGGAAGAAGAAATGAACAGCAAGGCTGATGACAGAGGTTAGTCTCAGCCCTGCCCTCGGAGGCCCAGATGGCATCTAGCACGTCCATGGTGAGACAGAAGGGAGGCAGAAGGTTGTTGTAGGAGGAACAGAAGGAATGATCCTTCTTAGTTAAGTAGCAGAACAGACTGACTTAAGAAACATGTCAGGGGCCATGTCTTTGTAAACTATTACCAGCCATAGAAACTTCAAGGAAAACAGACATTTTCTAACTATAGAAACTTAACTATATGTTTGTTAAGAAATATATGGTGGTGATTTGTTTTTAATAAGGACCACTGGTGTCTGGGGAAGCTTCACAATAAGGATGGGCAGACAGTAACACAGAGGACACCGTAAATGGAAATGAGCTTAACGTTTCATTACGAGGAATGTAAGTGAACTTCCCATTGAGCACTTACGTAAAATTGCTGCTGCTAGGGCATCCACTGCTGTGTGGTGGGGGAGGCTGCAAAGAACTTGAACCCTGAGCCCTCTCCGGAAGTCCCTCTGCCTGGCCCTTAACACCTTGTAAAGAGAGAGAAAGGGAGCGACAGTTTTCATTCAGCCGTGTGTTCACAAAGCAAGCTTTCATGGGATTTGTGTACTCTTTTTCCAATTTCCTCTGAGTCCAGAATTATTCTCAAGATAAAGCTTTTCAAAAGTATATCTATATAACCATTCAAAAAAAAATGTAGGCCTACATTTATATGATCTAGAGTTGGTTTTCTGTATTGTTCAACATAGAATATTGTGGAAGTCCCCAGAGGGTGCATATAAGACTATGGGTTTCAGATGTGTTAGTGTAGTTATTAGGGATTCATCAAAAGCACCTGGATAACAAACATGAGAAATACACAGGATAGATACCATCCCAGTGACGATAAGAATGGGATGAGGTTATCAGCATGGAGCATCCTTATGTGCCACGTCCAGAATTTTCTTTAATCTGGTATCATGTAGAGGGTTCTGCAGTTGGCCTGCCTGAATTTGGCTCCCAGTTGTGCTATTAACTAGCTCTATGGCTTTGGGTAAATCGTTTTATCCCATCTGCGTTCATTACTGACAATAATAATATCACCTACCTCCTAGAGATGTGGAGAGCTTAAATGAGATGATGTACAAGACACCAGCGCAGTTCCTGAAGCATAGTAACCACCTCATCGATGATAGCCCTGCCATGTCACGTATTATCATTTTGCAAAGGGGGACATACAGTCCCAGAAAATTTAAGAGTTTGTTCAAAGGAAAAACATATATATTGGAAGCCGAATTTAGGTCTTCTGGCTCCAAAGCCAAGATCTCTTTACACTACATCTCATTTCTCGAACACTTGGAGCAGTGGGATGTTCTTCACTGAAGGGAACCTAGACCTGAATCCCCTTAGGGCCTCCCTCCGAGGTGCACGTCTGCAGAATGTCACTGTCTCCCCTCCTTACCCGGTGGGTCTGCAGGCCTCCAAATGCCTCTTTGGTGGCCATTTCGCTTGGAGGTTCTCCTCCCTGTTCTCTTTCCTGCCCAGCCCCTCTTCCACTCCATCCCCACCATGACAACCGTAGCAGGGGACCACAGGTTTGCAGTGTGGGGGTCCATTCGGGCCCCTGAAGTCCCAGTGAAGACAACAGCAGGGACTGCCTGCTCTTCAAAGCTCCCGCACCCATGGTCACCCTGAAAAACGAGTGGACAAATAAAACACCCTACCACGTAGGTTGATTGCCCTTGTAAAGTTACAACTTTTATTAGTAGATGCCTTAGTGATTCATTTCTTGCAAGGGAAATGGCTGTGATCTGAGGAAGCATGGTTTCTAATTTTCTTTTCCTTTTTTTTTTTTTTTAACATTTCACAAATATGTTCTTAGTGATGAATTCTTTAACGTCTGTGCACTGTTAGCAGAGTTCTCCAGAAGAGGATGCTTTTGACAAGGGGGACAGAGGCTCCTGTTGCTTCATGGTGCTCTGTGCCCTGCTGTTGTTTAGGAAATAAGTTATTCCTTGTTGGTTACTATGACTTGTTTTCATCTCTAAGGCTGAGCACATACGATTTTAGAGGTTACAAGTGTTGCAGAGGCAAGAGGCCCTTTTAGTCTTCCCCTCCCCGTGACTCCTCCAGAATGAAAGCATAGCAAATTAGAAAAATAGATGGCAGTTAGGTGCATGGGGCACCAGGCAAATTTCCTTCCTTGCCTGGCTTGGCCGCCCCCTTTGCGTGGGCACTGGGGCGACAGACCAGTTCGGTTTGACTGTAAAGAATTTCATGGTGTCTGATCACTTCTCACTGGAAAGTGTAGTATCCACATTCATGAGCCGTAACCACATGGCGGGGGGGGGAACGTCTTTGGGTAGAGGGGCATGTATTCCTCTCTCTGAGGGTAGGGGATTTACATGAGTAACTTCTAGTAATGTTAATGAGAATTACAAGCCTAACCCTCCCCATCCCCCTCTCCGATCCTTGAAAGAACAGCCTCCTTTGTCTCATCTCCTTTGAATCCATTCTCCACCATCTAGGTATATTCTTGCCAATGAGAAGAAATGGCACACAATAGCCTCGGGGAGTTTTTGCCAGACGGTCTGTCTTCTAGGAGTAGAGCGGGAGGTGGCTTTAGTGCAGCTCTCAGGGCTGATGGAGAGCTATTTGATGTGTGACAGGTAATGACTGGCCTCCTCCTTTGAGGATGAAACAGCATGAGCCATTGGAAAGAATAGATGACTCGTTTCATGTTTCCTAAGGGTAAAGGAGCAAATGTGCCAGGAGCATGCCCCTCGTTGGCAAGTGTAGACTTTCATCAGGCACGCTCAGTGCAGGGGGCTCATGTCCTTGTAGCCACCCCATACCCAGCGCCCTTTCCAACACGGGAACTAGAGAGAAGACTGACCGTGGCCATATCGCAGGTCCTGCCTAGGAAGCTCGGAGGGAATTTGAAAGAGAAGAAACCAGGCATGAAGAAATCAAAATTAACCCAAGCAGAATCCTCCCCACCCCCCTCTCATTATGCAGTTGGGAGGAGTCAGGAAGGCATTCTGTTGATTTCTTGCCCAAGATAATCCCTGCTAAGGAATTAATGCGCAGAGCAGATGGTGCTGTCTCATTTCCAATGAAAAGAATCAAGGAAGATAGTCTGTGCAATTATTTTTAATGGCTTGTGTGGTGATCTTCTTAATTTGTGAGAAAATGTTTCATCTTTTGTTAAAACTGGCCCATTCACATAGCGTTTTGTGCTAAAGATTAAGGCAGCACAGAGACACCTATCCTGTTAACGTCATCCTGAGGATTTGATTAGATGAAGTGTTTCAACCAGGGGACATCTTCCTGTAGCATCTTGTATGTACAAGCACAGGGTGACCAGATATGTAGAGATGATGGACATTTCCCCGTATGCTGCCCTCACTCTGCTGCGTGGCTGCAGGACCGTCTCGGCCCTGCTGTTTATTATCCACAAGGAGATTGGCTCTCTGTGGTGTAATGAAAGACATATGGGCTTAGGACTCGGGAGAACACAAAGGCCACGTGAGCTCTCATCTTTGAGTTTGCCAGGAGGAGTGGTCTGTAAACAATTAGCCAGCCAATCCACATTGATCAGACCCCTAACATGTGCCCAGCGCCATGGAGAAAACAAAACGACCGTCAGTATTTGATGTTTGCAACAGACCTTCCAGAAATGTCTATACCCCCACATTCATGAGTACCACCAATTGAGGAGTAGATGTCAGGCAGCCAGCCAGGGGCCCTCACTAGCTCAGGACATACTTTTACAAACTGGCCTCCCCGCTTCCCAGGATTCTCGTTCACGCTAGCTTCTTTGCTCGCAGATCTCATTCAGTGCTCGTTGCCACCCTGTGAGGTGTTGATTATGACATCCGTGACAGATGAGCACGAGTCGTGAGCCCTCAGCTCTACTTGGAACGCGTCGAAACCCTGAGGTCTGCTACGCGTAACCTGGTCCAGTGCCTCTATATTCTTTTTAGTGAGCAAAGATAAACCTGTGTCAAATAGAAAATGAATAGGTGCTAAATAGCGAGGCACTGGTAGAGCATCCTAGAAGGAAGAGATTCGATAGGAAAAACTGCCGAGATGCTGTTGGAATGGACAGAAGGGGTTCTTCGGGCCAGAAAGACCCAGACTATTTGTTTGTGATGAGGCAGTGAGGAGGAACGGGGCTGCTGGGGGCCTGGGACCCAGGAGCTGCTCTTGACGGCTATCCAAGAAATGCCCTGACGTGAGAAGCCAGTAGGAGAACTAAGAGTAAGGAATCTGGAAATTGCCTTCATGGAGGGTTTTACGGGTGAAAGTAGGAAAGAAAGGAGGTTTCCTAATGAATGTTGACTTCCCTCTTCTGCTTCCTCCCACAGCACACAGGTAACACTTCTGCTTTCTCCTCACAGATCTGATGAGATTTGCTGACCGTGGGGCTGCTATTAACACTGAGAAGCGTTTTCCATGTGAATTTTGCGGACGGGCGTTCTCACAGGGCTCTGAGTGGGAAAGGCACGTGCTCAGACACGGCATGTAAGTTGAGCCGTCCCAAGATCGCCTTTGCCCAAAGTGAGAAGTGGCAGGGAGAGCAGGTTCTGTTTTTTCGTTTTTTGTTTTGTTTTGTTTTGTTTTGTTTTGTTTTGTTTTTGGTCCCCCTGACAATCCGTAGGCCCTTCCCTCGTGTCACACTTTATTTCTGGGCTTGGGAGGAGAGGCAGCCATCAGGAACTAGGTTTCTTCTTTTCTGTTGGTTTTTTCAATGGTCACCCAGACACAACTCAAATGAGGAAAAATCATCTTTACGAAAGACAAATCCCACTCAAGCCCTCGCGTGGAAGTTTAGTGTTCTCCAGCCAGTGTCCCTTCAGCTTTCATTAGCCTGACATTCTCTGATAGAGCGTGGACCGGGGTCAAAAGATCTGGCTTCTGTTCCTGCCTCTGTGATGACTCATTCCCTGAGTGGCCTTGAACATTCCCTCGCACCTCTTGGTGCCTTCAATGCTCTGCCTCGGGGACAGAGCCAGCTTCTGCCTGCCTCCCAGGTAGGTGGGAGCATATCTGTAAAACACTTATAAGATCTTTGAACATAAAACTGTCCCCTAGACGAGGCACTCTTAGTCTGCCAGACAGAGAGAACCCAGGAGTCAGTTCCTGAGTAGAAAATGCCCCTGAAACCCCAAGCATCTAAACTTCAGAGAACCTAACTAAGTTTCCCTAGACATGGGTTCCATCTTTGGGTTTTTACTTTTTGTTTGTTTTTTTATGATTTGTTTCTGGATCCGTCCATTAAATCTTTACCTGAGTTGCTCTTTTAGTCTTCATAAATACAGCCAATCTCCAAGCTTATGGGTTACACAGAGGAGTTTGAGCATAAGACAGTTCTTGCTACTACTACCAGTTATGACCTATCACCCAGTAGAAGAGGGAACATAAAATAATTATGTTAATGTGGACACAAGGCATGGTATAATCAAAACAGAGTATAATAATGGCTATTTTTGTAGGTTCACATCTTTAATAAGATGCTGAAATACATGACCTAAGCATAACATGTAGCAAAGGATAAATCACTCAGAATTTACTCATATGTTCATGGCATTTACGCAAAGGAAGCCCCAAGGTCTTTTTAGGATCAGGGAAATAAGGACTTTTTTGTTTAATTAGAAAAAAAGGCATACTCATCCATCTCTACCATTACTGTTTCTCCAGGGCGTTGAATGACACCAAGCAGGTGAGCAGAGAAGAAATCCACCTGAAGGAGAGTGTGGAGGACAGTATTAAGATGCCCTCTATAGAGGAAAAGGAAGATGATGAGGCAATCGGGATAGACTTTTCCCTAAAGAGTGAAACAGTAGCCATCTGTGTAGTAGCTGCTGACAAATCTCTCCTGGAGAATGCAGAGGCCAAAAAAGAATAAGCGTTTGGTGAACTTCTTAATCAAACCGTACTTGAACCGTGATGAGAAAGTGGGGAGGGCCAGCTTGGGCTGAGAAGGGCGGGGACAGAAAAGAAGACAGAACAAAGCTGCTTTTTAGGACTGAACAATCTATTTTCAAAGCACTGGTACCTGTGTGAGTGAGTATGTAAATTAAAGTTATTTAAATGGTTGGAATATGTGGCTCCTTTTCCATCACTACACCTTTTCTTCCGGATCTTCATCATGGAAGTGTCATTTGTTGCGGAATATGGAAGCACCTCCCATGCACACGGTGTGCTCTGTGGTGGTCTTGGACAGGATGTGGAAACAGAAGCTCCGTGACAGTACAAGACTTCTCTTAGGGGAACAACTTTTTGACGCACATCTTTCGGTGCGTTTTTCTAGTTTTAATACCTTAAGCTTTTTCAAGACCTAACTGCAGCCGCTTTGGGAAAAAACAAACAAACAAAAAAAAACACAAAAAAACAAAAAACAAAAACAGAAAACAAAAAAACTGCTTTGCATAAAACAGTCACCTGTTTCCTAGTACCTCAAACTTAACCAAGGGAATTCTCTGCATTTGTCAGTACTACCTGTCGTCGTTGTGGTTAAATGTAGAGAGAACTGCTGGGCAAGACGGTGAATGGAGAAAAAAAAAAGAGAGTTTTAAAGAAAGGAACACAAATTGTGCTTAAAATCCCCACGTGGGTTTTATTTCTTAAAATACTGTGATTTTTTTAATTATTTTAGTAAAAAACAAAACAAAAAAAAGAAACAGACTTTAATTATTAGATAACTGTTTGTGAATTGTCATCCTTTATTCCAGGTAAGCTGTTTATTAGTGTTCAACTATAATTTAGAATTTGGTAGATTCATGTGAGCTAATTTTACGGTGACTGTGGAGTTTTGTTTGCCACATGTTTATTTTCTATCAATTTGAGTGTTACAAACACAGCACAATTCAGTTTTCACATAAATTGTTTTTTTATGTGCGTGTTATTGTTGTTTTAATTTGGGGGTAAGGGAGATTTAGTTTTTTGTGAATAGGAATGTCTTTATTTTAAACATGGAAATAACAAAGAAGTTAACTTTTTTCCCCCTTAATTTAACTAAAGAACCAAACTTTTCGGCACAGCTATGCAGCTTGTGGGCCAGACGAGGAAGTCCTCTTCACCCTTTTGTTGCTTGTCCATTAACACATTATCCGTCTCACACAAATAATTTCTGTTAGGATGGGCTGGCTTTTGTGTGTGATTTAAAAATCTGTGTTCTGTTTTTGTTTGCATTGTGTTTTGGGGGAGGGTTTTTTTCATTTATTTTGTGGAACAAGGGGATATGCTAGAATCCCATCCCTTTGGTGAGTGGACAAGAAATACTTATATCCTATAAGGAGCCTGGAGAACTACTTTTTTTTTTTTTTTTTTTTTTTTTTAATGTAGCTGCCAGCTGCTCTGTTTCCCAATATTAGCTTTTTCAGGAGGGAGCAGCTTAGACTAAATCTAAGTCTACATTTATAATATGTTCTGATTGTGAACAAAGGGTTTCATTCCAAAAAGTAGAAAAGAACTTTCCTTGAAGCCTAGGTTATAGAAGCCTGTGTGTGTGTGTGTGTGCTTGGATGTGTGTGTGCTCGTGTGTATGCGTGTGTGTGAGTCCTTTGGTTTTCATGTTTTGTTTTTTTGTTTTTTGTTTTTTGTTTTTGTTTTTTTTACTTGGAAGGGTTGTGGGAGGGGGAGGGAAGAAAGGGGCAGGGAATCCTGAGATGACAGTGTCCCACACAGCTTCAAATAAAATCCATGGAAAGATATTGCATTTGTGGAATAGGTGCTTACTTGAAAAGCATGTTCTTCTTTTATTTTCTTGCTGTTAAAAAAGTTTTATTTGTAGGGAGTTTCTTTTAATTTAATTTTTTTTTTTTTAGGGATGGGGGCCATCATGTGGAAACCAGACAATGGGGAAAGTGTGATCTAGACAAAGATAACATTTTGTGTCCATATTTGTTTTTAATTGGCCTCATTTCAAATGTATTAAACAGTTCCATACCTGGATTGGGTGTTTGTATGGTTACCAAAAAAAAAAAAAAAAACAAACAAAAAAAACAAAAAAACAAAAACAAAAAAAAAAAAACAAAAAAAAATCAAGCAAAAAAAAAAGGAAAGAAAGAAAGAAAAAGGAAAAAAAAACCAGAAAATAATTGTGACATGCTTTTATCACTACTTTATTTTTCAAATAACATGTAAATATTGTAATCCATTGGATTTTGTTTTGCTAACCTGTTAATAAAAATATGGGACCATTATCCTTTTAACAAGGCTAGAATGTCATTTTTTTCTTTTTTCAAACATATACCTGATATTTTGTGGCCGCACATTTTGGATGCATTATTATAATTCTGTTGACTGTAATGACATAGAATTTACAACATTTTTTTGTTTAATTTATACAGAGGACATTTTTTTTTTCAGAGCTTGAGAGAAGATAAATAGCAAAATGAGAACCTGTTGACTCCAATAATCAGTGTTTCCCAATACTTGATAGGAGAGAGGGAGATTCTGAGTTCTTGAAGCCAAGGGTTTAAAAAACAACAAAACACACCAGTAGGTTATTCAAGTTGTTTGCAACATACATTTTGTAATGAAATGTGAGAAATTAATAAAGAATTTTTTTCACATGTGTTTATGTGCATCTGTTGTAGATCATTTACAGATAAGAAATGTGGGAATAATAACAGTTGTCTTTCAGTGCATGTACAGGAGAGCTAATTCAAGCCACTGAGTCTACACAGGTACGGAAAGCAAAGGTAATAGTAAGGTGAGGTATGAGCTGGGAGTTTTAAAGTTAATATTTCTACATCAGATATTTATCACCAATTGGGGGAATTTTATGGAAGGAAGGTTTTCCACCAAAAATGTGAATCAAAGTGCTATATGAAGCTCGAGAAGGAGGAAGTACTAATGAATAAATGTCATCTGGGGACCCTGAATCTATGAGCACAGTTATTTTAAACTACTGCCACCAACTATCTTACACCAGTAATTATTATTATCATTAACATATTCTTTGAGCTACCCTGTTATAAATCAAAGGAAAAATTAATAGTCATGAAAAGTAGAAGAGTAAATTAAAACCAACATCACTGATTGTTAAACTCAGCTGATTTATACGATCTGCCTTCACCAGGGTTAGGAGAAGAAAGGCTCACAGATCATTTGTCCAGAACCCGTTCTAAAAATTTGGTTCTCAACTTTCCTTGTCCTCCGTATCCCTTCCACAGAGGAGAGTTTTTAAGACACTTAAAAGAGCATAAAACACAGAAAACAGAAATTTGGATAAATCAGAACCCAAAGGGAAAATGAGGACTGAGTAGCAAAGTAATTATGGTGGAGAACTGACAAAAATGCATTCTGAGAGGCCATACATAAACCATGTATTTGGCTCAGAGCTTCCTGGTAGGCAAGGAAATGAAAGATCAATCAAGAATCACATTCACATTCACATTTACTTTCAAATGCTCAAGAGATACTCAACCTTTTCCAAAACTGCAAGCTGAGAAGTTTCTTTGTGTTTTTCTAAAGGAGAGAAAGTGACATAGAACTTGTCCATTGACAGCTGTTCTCTTGTGGCCTCCATCAAATAACAGTGTCTGTATTGAGTTGATGTCTAATCCATACTCCCACTTTGTTTTATGGAAAGTAAGTGGAATATACTGATACATTAATCATGGTAGGGACTGCAACAGGGCAACTCCTTGGAACCATAGAGATTTAATTCTTCCACATGTTCTCATGAGGGTCAGTGTGAGGTATGCTTCCGTCTGGTGACTCAGGAATCCACACTCATCTAATGATGCTATCCTTTCAATACACGAATCCTAGGATCATTGTTGAGAGCTTTGGCTGATACACTTCCTCAAATGCCTCCTCCAGGAAGTAGCACCTATCACTTCTCACTTCTCTGGCCACGTGGCCCCATCTAATCACAAGAAAGGGGTTAAGTGTGTGGTCTTGTCTACCTGTGTGCCCAGGAAGGCCACCTGAGCTGACAATCTCTACCATAATCAGGAACTTCATAGAAATGTTCCTTCGGAAACAGGTGGGGTGGGGGTGGGGAGTGGTCAGAAACCTTCCATCCTTTGCAAAGCACAAGATGCAGGTCCTGTTAACCCCTGCACTTAACCAATATTTTTGAGCAAATATTTGGTGGAAGTCACTGTGTGACAACGAACGATACATGCAGCCCCTTTCTTCTGACAGTTCATGAATAGTGAGGCCAGAGGTGCAACGTGGGGAAGATGTACTGCAGGAGGTGCTGGGGTTTGCTGGACCATTAGCCACCTCTGTTGATCCTGGCCACCCTGGGGAAAGATGGCCTTGATTGTGAGCACCTTTCCTCTGTCCATCTGAAAGCTCACATTGGATTTAGGAAAGGACGCAAGAAATTGGTTCCTCATACACATTTGGAGGGTCTTCAGCCCTGAGTTTAACAAAAATTACAATTGCAGCTCTCCCAGGGCTGTGATACAGAGGACAGCACTCGATCCTAGAGACCGTAAGACGCTTCAAAGTATCATGCTCATTATTCCCCAAAAATGTCAGTTCTTTTCCAAACATCCTGCTCTCTGCACATGCCGTTCCCTCTGCCTTCAGTGAACTTGGATTAACCAGAAATTACCTGCCCTATAAGACCCAGCCCAACTGTAACTTCTGATGTGAAGCCTTCCTTGACTCTCTATGCGTCACATGATAGAGTCACTCTACTTATCACCTGCCCTCGTCTTAATAAACATTTATTTATTGAAGACTCTTCTCTTCCCCACCCCCCCACTCCAGCTTAGACTTTAGCTGAGACACACTGCTGTCAGATGCAGCTAGCCTTTTTAAATTCAAATATATTCCTGTTGATACCAAGTGTTAGTTCTCATCTGATTTGGCATCTATGTTACATTTTCTTTCGGAAAGCTTGAGATTGCTTTTTTAAATATCTAAGTAAAAATATGCAGCCTGGTAGATGAAAAATGTCTTTGTCTGAAAGTCTCGGCTCTCTGAAAAAAAACATCAGAAGACTGAACCGGCAGTCCCCCTGAAGAGGTCACTTCGGCCATCCTCCTGCCGTCTTGCTCAGATGTGAATAGGAAATGGATGGGGAGATCCACTGGGTCTGAACATTTGGCATCAGTGGCCACCAGCCACGGGGTAGGAGACGCAGAAGCCAGAACCGGAGGTGACGGCGGTGGAGATGTGTGGCTTTGACAAGTGGGTAGACTGTTAAGATGTGTGGTGGTGAAAGCAAGCCCCGAAGGTGGAGAAGATGGGTCCAGAGGCAGGCCTGAGGGAAGAGGTTTTCTTGGAATACGAGCGAGTTGGACATGTTTATTATACAGAGGGAAGGAGCCATGATAGCAACAGGGTAACTGGCAAGCAGATTCATACTGGGTGTCAGGCCACAGGAGAGCAGTGAGCTTTGCAGACAGACAGGGACTCTTTCCTCCTAGGCAGAGAAGAGGAGAGGAACGTGATCTCCATGTGCATCCATAGGTGGAAGATGTAGGTGGGGAATGAGTTCATGCTGATGAGCCTTGTCTTTGAGGTGGGATCCAAAGTGACAGGTGGGGGATGAGTTGGCCGGTGGAGATTTGGAGCTGCTACTGAGGGTGGGGTAGAACTGAGTGGAGGGGACAGGGAAGCAGAACAGAACAGAAAACATGATAGAAACAGCTGACTCCAAGGTTCTGGGGTAATAGATCTTTTGCTAGGAATTCCCTCACCATCCCCGCACCACTGCCATGCCCCCCCCCCCGCCCCGCCGCCCGACACACACACACACACACACACACACCCCACAACCACCATCACCACCTAATAAAGAAAGGAAATGGAGAGACAGAGAGAGCCAGCTCTTGGAATCAGAAGGGATACTTCCTTTCTCCGCCTACTTAATTATCTGGTTTTTTGAATTAGGGGTGGAAAGCAAACTCGCCTTGTTCCTATTCACGATTTCTCTCTTGAGTTTGCTCCCATTAATGAAACAGCTTAGTTTGGTTAGCTAACTGCATGCATGACTTCCAAAAACCACATCACAATGCAGGAGGAATGCAGCCTCTAGCAACGCTACAGCAGCTTAACCACATTGTTTAGAGAGAGGAGCAGGGCAGTGCCAGTGCCTCCGAAATCCATTTAAGATGTGTGAAAACACAAGATTGAAATTCTGACCTTTCCCCGAAGCTGAGAGAGTCTACTCCAGGGGGCTGTTTGGAAGACTGCAGCTACAGGCCTGGGCCCATCCACGTCTCCCCAGGACTCTTGGCCCCCAGTGGCCCATCCAGTTGGGAATCCCTGCCTCTCTGTGTCCGTCTGTCCCTGAAGGCGCCAGCCTGAAGGCAGCTGGGCACTTTGGAAGAGGAGATGCTGAGTAAAGAACAGCACTGGGGCCAGAAGAGAAGAGAGGTCGTCAGAGGGCAAAGAGAGGAAAAGGGGAAAACCTTATCTAAATCCTGTGGGTCCTGGTCAATGGTCAACAGTCACCCACTGCCTTTTCAGATTTGCATCAGAGAGGATACTCCACCCCCATGGGCTTTCTGATGCTAACCCGGATGTCAAAATGTTGGAGGCATCATGGGGCATGAGGAAGGGCATGGAGCTTGGGATTTGATTAACGTGCCTGTAGATGGTGGATAAATACAGCAGCGCTGGTCGAGAGTGCTGTGTGTGCTAGGCTGCCTCAGTTTAAATACTGCCTCGTCTGCTAACTTAAGTGGGGAGTGAACCTCCCTAAACCTCAGTTTTCCCATCTGTGTAAGTGGAGATAAAAGTACCTAGTCACATACATATTACAAAGATTGTATAGAGAGACATATAGAGCACCGCCTCCCCTACCTCAAAGAACGGGCTTATGGAAACTGCCAGAGTAGGAGAATTGCGGTCTGGAGAAATAAAGACCTTCCAGAGAACTGGGGAGAAGGTAGGGGCCACAACAGCAGCAAACCTATGAAATGTCTTGTGAAGATGTATTTTTAACTTCTCCTAAAATAGAGTAAAAAAAAAAAAAAAATCCGTGACATTTAACACATATTAAATCACAAATAACAAGTGCTATCCAATTAATTTCGATTTACCATCCCTTGCTTTTATGAAGATTTTCAAGGTCTCCCTCTCCTTAAGTTTTAGAAATTCAGATGTCGGCTCAGAGACAGATCGAGGAGTCCGCTGATTGGCTTGTTTGTTCTCGGGTCCGGGTCTCCGTCCATATACTCACTGTTCACTGCTTCCCTGGGCATTGTTCTCTCTGTTCCCCAGAGACCCAGGCTCAAGGTGCCTCAAAGAACAAACCTCAGGCACCATCTGTGCACACAAGGTGCGGTCCTCCCCTGGGGCTCCCGGTCTCGGGAAACACTGCCTCTTACCTAGCCACCCAAGGAGAAGTCTGGACACTCACTCCAGCTCCTCCCCTTCGGCACCTCCCCAGACGCCCCTTGAATCCACCTGCCGCTTGAATCCAAGTGCGGCCGCTACCACCACTTCCTGTCTGGTTTCCTCCCATCTAACCAGGCCACACAAGGCAGCCAGAGCCGAGGCAAATCTGATTCTGTCACTTCCTTTCTTTTTAAAAAAATTTTTTTTAACATTTTTATTTATTTTTGAGAGACAGAGCATGAGCGGGAGAGGGGCAGAGAGAGAGGGAGACAGAATCTAAAGCAGGCTCCAGGCTCTGAGCTGTCAGCACAGAGCCCTGATATGGGGCTTGAACCCACAAGCCATGAGATCATGACCTGAGCAGAAGCCAGACGCTTAGCCAACTGAACCACCCAGGCGCCCTTGTTGCTTCCTTTCTTAATGCCTCTCAAGCCCTTCTAGCTCCGTCCTCCAGGCCCCTGCCCCACAGATGCCAGTGACAGCAAACATCCTGTAGTCAGTCTCCCAGCCATTCCTCATGCACTATCCATGAATGCACCATGCCTTTCCACACACTGCTCCAATTGCCTGGAACTCTTCCCTCCACCTTCAACCTAACTCCTCTTGCCCTTGGCTACTCAGCTGAGGTTTAACCACTCTGTGCTTCAGGTTTTTATCCCATAAAATGAGCATAATAATGGTACCTTCTTCACAGGTTGTTGGAAGAATGAATGAGTCAAACCACATAAAGCGTGAAAAACTGTGCCTGGCAGTTTGACAAATGCTAGCTATTATTATCCTTTCCAGGTAGCCTTGACCCTGAACCACACTCCCCAGGTTATGTGTTTCCATATTGCCCCACACTTCCTTCATCATGACACTTAACAAATGGGACTCAAACTGAATCACTAGACTTAACATTCTAGCATCATATTTATCTCTGTCATTGCTCAGGGTAGGGCCAGGAGCACTGTGGGGATGTGCTGAATGTTAGTTGAATGAATAAATATTCAGGCCAAGAGGCCCTTTTGCCTCATCCCAGATGACTTACAGAAACTCCTTCTCACTAGGGCTTCTGACAAAATACCCTGTGATGCTTGAGTTCCTGCCCCAGCTCTCACTAACCAGAGACAACCCCATCAACGCACTGTGTTGGGGGCATGACAGACAGGGTTACTCTCTCTTTCACTTAAAAAAGGAGAAAAAAAAAAAAAAACCACGAAGAGGGAAACGACTTAGTCATCACCGTCAACCTTGGCAAATAAACATTGCTATTACATACTCCAGAACTCAAGGAGCAACACATAATTAGGCACAGGTTCAATCAGCAGCAAGATGCAGGTTAGGTGAGAGCAGAAAATGAGTGGCTCATTTGCACTGCAGAAGAGGTGAGGATGTTGATTTTCATGCAAACACTGTCTCTAAGATTCCCAATTAAATAAGCACATTAATATTTTTAAGGCCCAACTGAGGTGAAATGCTTTTTCTGAGAAAAGAAGCAAAGAAGCTGCATATCTGTGTTTCAGAGTGCCAGGAGCAGATTTATTGTGACTTTACTTGTTTTCTGATTATAAGCGTAATATATTTTCTGGTCGCCTGGATGGTTCAGTTGCTTAAGTGTTCGACTTAGCTCAGGTCATGATCTCATGGACCATGAGTTAGAGCCCCGTATCGGGCTCTGTGCTGACAGCTCAGAGCCTGGAGCCTGCTTCGGATTCTGTGCCTCACTCTCTCTCTGCCCCTCCCCGACTCACATTGTGTGTGTGTCTTTTTCTCTCTCAAAAATAAATAAACATCAAAACAAAATTTTTAAGTAATATATTTTCATTGTGAACATCTTTAAAAATACAGAAAACAATAAAGAAGAAAATAAAAATCTCTAATAATCTTACACATATGGTCCTATCATCCATTTGATTCACTCTATTTATATTCAGTAACTCATTCAGCAAATGATCTCATCAGTCCCATGGCTTTAAATGCTGTCTTTATGTTCATGATTCTCAAATTAATATTTCTCACCCTGTCCACTCCAACAAGTTCCAGGCCTAGATGTCAAAGAGACAGAACCTTGTGGATATTTCATAGCATCAGAAACTCAGATGAACTATAGGAAACCTCTTGATTTCTACCCTCTCCTCAAAAAACTGTTTCTGTCTCTAACCTTCTCCATATTAGTAAAGGCCACTGTTATCCACCCAGGTGCTTAAGCCAAAAACTAAAAATCGCACCCTACCTGTCACACACATTTAGTCCATCAACAAGTCTTAACTCTAAAAAAACCACCCAATTTCCTACGTGTCTCCCATCCCCACTGCCATCACTCAAGTGCCAGAGATCAGCATTTGTTGCTAGGGACAATGTACAACCAGTGCCCTGATTTCTCTCTTTCTCTAGTCCTCAAATAGCAGTCACAATGATATCTGGTTACTTTCTTAAGCCTGATACCTAAAAGCAGGATGGCAAAAACATAAATAATTTAAAGCCTTGATTATATATATATATATATATATATATATATATATATATAGCAGATTTACAGAAATCACCTCCCATTATCCACCATACCAGCAGGGTCTGAGTGTCTGGTTTTTAAGATAGTGTCCCCACTTGTACCACACACTTGGCCAAGAGCAAGCTTGGCTCTTTTCGCTGGTTTACATTTCTCCCTCTGCTACCGACAGAAGCAATGATTACTTCTTTGATCATTTCCTATCTGTATAGCAGTATGGATTTTCAATCTATGGCACAAGTGAATCAAAAATGTAGCTTTTAAAATATTTCCTCTCGCACCTTTTGGGATGAGCACTGGGTGTTGTATGGAAACCAATTTGACAGTAAATTTCATATATTAAAAAAAAATAAATAAATAAATAAAATAAAATAAAATATTTCCTCTCATAATTAAACTTCGTATCTATCTGGAACCCCCACGTTGTCTAGTAGCAGGAAACTCAAATCTATTTAATTCTAGATAAACTCAATCACGTAGGGGGTTTCTCTGTCTCCTCAAGCTTAAACTCAGTCGGTTTGGAGTTTCTCCACTCCTTCTTCTGTTCAGGACCTGGGGTTTCTCTAAATCAATTGGGATAGTGGGATGGGGAGTGGCTTTATAGAATCCTAGGGGCAGATAGAAAAAAAGAGAAGGTGATTTGGGTTCACCTGTCACCTGCCTTTGCTGTAATATACTAAAAAGAACTTTATCTCTTGTGATTTTGGGGGTTAGTCCCACTTTTATCAGCTGAGAGAGTTCCCCTTCACCGCTGTCAATTCTAGGTGTGTCAGTTGGTCCAAGCAGTCCACATCTGACCCTCTTTGGGTCACGGGGAATTGTCAGACCCTCCTCTATGGCAGTCTGGGGCCATGCAAGACGGAATGAGCTATCTTGGGCTCTCTATGTGTCCTGCTGCCATTTTCTCTTTATTTCCAGCCCACCATACTACCTCTCTTGGGTTAAAGAGAGTTCTGCATGGAATGTTCTTCACGTTTTCCAAACCTGTCCAGCTGTTCTATCGTCTCCCGGCTCAAGGAGGAGAGGGTTTAGTGTGGTAGACCTGGAGATCCACGGCTGCTGCCCAGATCCTTCTTTATGGAAGGACCAGCTGCAGGGAGTGAGTAGAATCAGCAAACACGTCCAGCTATCAGCTCCTCCCAGATGCTCTTCGCACCTGATGCAAGGTCATGCTGTTGTCAAAGCAGCTTGTACCAAAGACTAAGGTGGAGAGTATAAAGTCCAACCATTCTGCCCAACAGAACAACTTTAGTAATATTTGCTCCAGAGTTCCCTACCGGCCAAGGCTTGCCTCTCAGTTTAACTTCTCCCTCTGTCCAATCCTGCTTTCTTTCCCTGCCTTTCATAGATGTTAATTCCTAATAAGCATTTTGCACCTCAAACTTCATCTCAAGGTCTACTTGCAGAGAACCCAACTGGTAACATTTGCTAGCTGAGCCATGTTCAGCTTGTCAGAAATACTCATTGCAACTCTTGTTCCCCCTAAGAACCACCCCCCACCCCCTTCTCAGCTCAGCTCCTGGAATCTCTACAGACTTTATAGAACTAGACTATTCACTTTAAAAATATTTTTAATATATTTTTATATTTTGGAATTTTATATATTTCTTTATAGTTTATATATTTTTACATATCATCACACATTCTCCCCAAATCTATTGTAAATAGCATAGCATATGGCTTTTGGCACGAGAAAAGCCAAGCTTTTGAAACTCAAAAACCTTTTCTATTAACCTGTTTTCTTTGCCAGGACTTTGAAAAGGCTCTTTTGAAACTCAAGATTGAGAATTGATGCCTTTGTTCTCTTTTGTTTGGCTGTGGCCTCCCTTCCTTGAGGCAATGAGTTTAGACTGCCCTAGCTGCTGCCTGAAATGATAGAAGGTTCCCATGGTATATTAGACACATGGAGGTTTGTGTGTGTGGAACATGGAAAATACTTGGGTTAACTTAAAATCTCATTTTAACTTATTTGCCAAATACCTGTAGTCTTCTAAATACCACTGAAAACAGTTGGAGCTCACATCTGTGCTGGTTCTGAAACCTAAACATGGAAGGTGAAGCCACAGCAAGAGTGAGAGCTCTCTAAAATCATAACTGTCAGCATTTAAAGCTAAAAGATGTTCTACCAGGAACTTGGAAATAAATTTTCTCCCCAAAGAGATATGCAAAGTCACCTGAAAGTGACAGAGTAGCATTCAGAAGAGTAGGGCTGTAATACATCTCAAAGGATAGATGGTTCAGAAGATGGAGTTAGAACTGATAAAGCAATATCAGAGAAGGAGTCTCAGAAGCACATGTGGACAGTCCTATTAGAAAGCCCTTACCTACTGTGTAGGCTGATGGCTGCAAAATGTTTGTAGTGTTCTGGTACAGTGGTGGCCCTCAGTGAAACACTCTGTTCAGTCCCTTCCCTTGAATCTGGGCTGGTCCTGTGACATGCTTCAACAAACAGACAGCAGAAGTGATTCTGTGCCAGTTGTGGGCATCACCCTTTAGAAAATCTATCAGCTGAGCCCTGAGTCCCCATGCTAGGAGTCTGGCAACACTGATGGGGAGACCTGTGGAAAAGCCACATGGAAAGAGGGGTTCTGAGATCATATGGAAAGAGAGGAGGTCCAGCCATCCCAGCACCCCAGCTGAGCCAAACCCCCACTGACCAGCAATTTAAAACATCCACATGAGTGACCCTCAGTAAGACCAGGAGAAGAACTTTCCACAGAGCCCAGCTCATTTTGAAGAATTATATGAATCAGTATCATTTTCTGCCTTAAGCTGCTAAATTTTGTGGTGGTTTGTTATGCAGCTTTAGTCAATTGCAAGGAAGCTATAGCATATAGACCTCAAGTCTTCCGAGTTATGAAATGAATTTATCAGGCGTCCTCATTAATGCCATTAAGTATTCAATTTATCGTACTCTGTGCTAATTCACCCAACAACCTTCCAACCCATCCCCCAACCCTCTAGTCCCTGCCCTGCCAAGCAGTTTGGACATAGGGAAAAGAAGTCACTAGTAAAAGGCCAATGAGAGCTTTCTTTCTGGCTTGTGGGTGGTTGACGTCCATGTCCTCATGTGGCCTTTCCTCAGTGTGTGTGGACAGAGAAAGAACAAGTGCTCTGGTCTCCTCTTATAAGGACACAATCTTATAGGATCAGTGCCCCACCCTTGTGACCTCATTTAACCTTAATGGCCTCCTCCTATGTCCTATCTCTAAATATAACCATACCTGAAAAATAGCCTCTCATTTCACAAGAAGTCAGGAATGTTAATGGTTCCATTTGTGTCTCAACCTGATTAAGCTGGGGTTGGTAGCTGCTTGATCCCATTTTCATACTCTGTGCTTTCCTCTCCTGCGATAGACTGCTTCACTGGCACATTCACACATTGGATCACTTTTGTTGCAAAGCCATAGAGCTAGTGGGAGATTTGTATGAAATTGTATTTATAAAGAGAGGCTTCTCAAAAAGAACAATTCTTGAGAATGTCACCAAGTCAGAGACACATTTCTTCAGCGAAGGGAGGTGATTAGTTGAGGTACTTGTGATCTAATAATTATGTGTCGGTGGTGGGAGAACTCTCCCCAGATTGTCCCCCGTCATGCTCTTAGCCTTGGCATAGTTTAGAGGCCACTAGCTCTCCCACTCTGGATAGGTGACCTTGGGCAAGTCAATTAACTTTCCTAAGCCTGTTTCCTCATCCTGAAAACAACTTCCCTTCCAGGGCTATAATGTGGGAAGAAAGAGATAATGGATATGAAGGAGTACAGTTACATAATTACTTTGTTGAAGTGGCCAATCATCATAGGTTTCTGTGAGGCTGATTTTTTCAGAGAAGACCTACCTAAAAGGATGATCAGGGATGGGTTTGCTGCTTTAAATGAACTTGCTTCATTTCCTATCCCGACCACTGAGGACAGCTGAAAGCTCATAGAGTCCATGAGGAAACCAAAGCTTGGTACCCATGTCAGAAGCAGCTCCTGGGTCTAAAGCAGTGTTTCCCAAGCTTTAACATGCCCCAGAGTCTCCTGGAAGCTTATTAAAACATCGATGACTGCATTCCACCCCCAGAATTTCTGGTTCAGTAGTTCTGGGGTGGGTCCCAAGTATTTCCACATCTAACAAGTTTGCAGGTGTTTCTGCTGTCCAGGAGACCACACTTGGAGAATCACTAACCTCAAAGAACTACAGACCTGACATAGTGTGTTGCTTCCCATGCAGCCCATTTTCACAGCAGAGCCAGCTCTATTCCCTGTCAGTAGAGAAGACATCTCTCATTTCACAAATTAGTAGGAACCTTTTCTCCTACTTTCCCAATCAGTGGTCAGAAGTGAAAGTCACTGGCTCATAGTGATTAAACTCTAGAGCTGGCCTGGCCAGTCATCCTGGGAAGAGGGTTTAACCACACACCTAAATGAATGTGTTTGATCAATAATTAAGTGAGCTGTTTCTGGAATGATTGTGCTGATGAAGCCATGGTCATGCTGCACAACATAGGAGGCAGTTAGGAGCGGTTTTGCTTGTTCATACTGGGTTCAAAAGGGCTTTGGGAATTACAAACCTAGCCTCACAGAATAAACATAGTTTTTAAAGCAGGGAAATCAGCCATTACTGACAAGTAATGGTGAAGGAAATATAGTGCTGCTAAGTGTTGGTTTCGCAATCTTTCTCATACTTGAGAATTACCAAACTTGTGAAGTTGTGTCCAATTCCCACAACACTGAAAATATCAGGTGCTTGCCTCCCTGGCCTTCCCTGCATTTAGGGGACTGATGAGGACTCTGTCCATCAATGCACTGACTTCAGACTCCACTAGAAATTAAGAACCCAAGAAGCAGGGATCATGAAAAAACTACCTGCCAGTGGGCAGGTCTACTCTACTGAGTTTCTAGAAGCATCTGGGAAGAAGTCCCAGAGATATCACAAAGCATGTTGGTGGCTTTGGATGTGCAAGCTATGGCACCTGATGGCACGAAGGCTGCACTGGTGCCTTCACCAGGCCAGTGCTGGGCCCGGTTGGGCAGTGGTATTCTGCCTTACATAGCACCCAAGTCTCATGCTAGAGGCTTTTTGGGTTTTTTTTTGTTTGTTTGTTTTTTTGGGTTTTTTTGCTGTTGTATTTCTAACTTTTGCTTGCAGCTAAGAGCCCGGTTCAGAATTCAGAATAAGTTTAACTCTAAAAGAAAAAAATAAACTCTGAAAGAAAAAAGAAACAAGTTTTGAGTTCTGCTCTTCCCTATTTTGGCCATTTTGAGTAAGTCTCATAGCCTATCCAAGCCATAACTCCTTACATGGTGGTAGGGAAGAAGAGGAATCTCTTCCTATCGGTAGTGGAGGAATAAAATGAGATAAATATGTGAAAATGCTTTGAAAACCAAGTTGTACCATGAAAATGTGAGTTAATATTTTTATATAAATGCAGACTAACACATACGACCTCTCTGAGACTTTGTTTTGGCCCTTCCTCAATATTAGTAATCCTTTGCTTCTCTGTATCATCTGTACCTTGAAGCAGCTCTACTTAGAGCATTTTCACACTGAATTTTAGTGAGTTGTTTATTATCCATCATCCCACTAGACTATGAGCTTCCCAAGGGTGGAGTCTTACTGATCTTTTATTTTCCCTCTGTTGTCTATTGGTATATAGTAGGTTTACAGTGATTGTCAACAGGATGAAATTTTTTTAAAAAAATTGCTAGGCCCTCCATGAATGTGCCAGGAAATCTCCAGCTCAGGTGCAACTCTCACTTTTTTCCTTTGCAACACTTTTGGAATCTGTCGCGAAGAGCCCCAGTGGACAAGGGAGTGATCAGATGGAGTATGCTCCTGGCGAGGCGACCAGTTGTCCTACAGGTGCAAGTGACGGACACAGCAGAGGAAAAGTGTCTTAATTGGTAGCGTGAAAAACATTTCCCAGGTGCTAGCCTGGGTTGTAAGTGCCATCTGTCCTGCCACAGAGGATTAAAGGGAAGAATACCTTTCTCTGGATTCTGGGGACAGCGTAGGCACCAAGATGAGCTGTTGATATTAACTTGTCTGTGTTCCACCTGGATAATTGCAGGCGAGGGAATCTGTCTAGGGTTTCCATTTTAAAAGCAAATGGATGATGCAGTGGCAGATCTCTTGTTCCCAGGTGTTTGGTTGCATTTGTTAAAGGGTTTTCTAGGGAGAATGAGAATTAAATATTTTTTTGGACTATCCTGGAAGATTTTGTGTCAATATACTCCATGCTGTTTGATGTTTGATCTCCCAGTAGCAGAAGAAATGAAATGTACTTCTTCATTCTTGGCCTGTCTTTTCTTAAATAGCCTTTTGCATTCATTTTATGCACTCTATAATTATTGAGTTCCTGTGAAAGGGCCAAGTCCTGTATTGGGTCCTGTGGTCACTAAGGAAGATATGACATTGTTTCTGAAGTCAGTAAATTCACTGTCTTGGATGGGAGGTGAGGTAGGGGCTCAGCCATGGAAACAAAATACAACATAATATAATGAACAATAGAGGTGTATACGAAGAATAGAAAGAGGGAGAGAAAGAAAGAGAAACAGAGAGAGAGACAAAGAAAGAAAGGAAAGAGGAAGAGGAAGAAAATACCCTCAGCCATGTCCAGGGATCATAGTCCCTGTGGTTGTATCCTCTGCCTCCTCCTTCATTCTGTTTGAATACTGCCTCTTCCCCATCATTGAAGTACCAGCAGAACCATTAATAATAGTGCTTCTCTACTGTCCATAAGTAAGTCACATAGTCCAGACTTGGCCAACAGTATCATAGCCTGGCCATCTTTCTATCTTCCATGATTGATACAAGGATAGGACACGACCAAAAGAAGGTCTCTCTATGAGACTGGCTATAAGGGCACAGAGAAAGAGAGGGTTGCTCTCTCTCTTGAGATCATGAACTGGACATGGCCATACAAACATGGAGCTGCTGGAGGTCTTCTGTGTTCATTAGGATTGGCCAGGCTATGCTGTGCTAACAACTTCTAAACCTTAGTAGCCAATAGCAAAGGCTTATGTTTTGTTCATACTTCTAGTCCACTGGGTCAGCTGAGAGATCAGTTCAAGTTCCCTCCCCTTATGTGGGACTAAGTAGCTTCTAATTCAAATTTTGTTGGTCACCATAGAAGAGGAAAAAAAATCATGGAATGGTCATGTGCTGCCAATTAAATGTTCTAGCCCAGAAGTGACACATATCACCTCTGCATACAACTCATTAGCCAGAACTATTTCTGTGACCCTACCCCATCACAAGTGGTCCAGGAAATGTAAATCATCCATGTTCCCAGAAGGGGGGGATAATTAGAAATACTTGGAAGATAGCAGAACTGATATACAGGAGTCTGTTGTGTGCATATATATAAATGTACATGTATATATAGATGTGTGTATATTTGTGTATATGCATATGCATATCGACATATATATCTCTTTACAAAAATAAATATGTGTGTGTATGTCTATGGGGGAAGAATAGAGAGATAAATAGGAGTATACGTATGGATGGATATAGGAAAGAGAGAAAGATCTCTGTTGGCATTATAGGCTAGAAGATCCCTTTCAGTTACTTTGGCCAATAAAGTCTCTCTTGTCTAAGCTAGTTTGCTTTTGATTTCTGGCATATACACTCAATTGTCCTTAAAAACATAGGAATCACATAAGGTGCAAGAATAAATCCACATCTGAGCTTTGGTTTCTCCCCTAAGGGAGGGCTGGGTGCTCCAGATATGAGAATGATACAAGCAACACGAGGAAAGAATAAGGCACCATCTTGGGAATGTTGAGATGCCTGATACAATTGCATTTTCACTGCACAGTCCAGATGATTCTGAATATGCACAAGTTTGAGAACCTATGCTTTAAAGAATACCCAATGATTCACATCTCAAAAGTCTCCCAACTTTGTTACTTCATTAGAGCAATATTCTAGAAACTTAATATCCATTATCCATCACACTGACCCTGTGAAAACGCACCTTTTAAAAAATTCAACTGCAGGGGCACCTGGGTGGCTCAGTCGGTTAAGCATCTGACTTTGGCTCAGGTCGTAATCTCGCGGTTTGTGAGTTCAAGCCCCGCGTCGGGCTTTGTGCTGACAGCTCAGAGCCTGGAGCCTTCTTTGGATTCTGTGTCTCCCTCTCTCTCTGCCCCTCCCCTGCTCATGCTCTGTCTCAAAAATAAGTAAAACATTAAAAAAATTAAAACAAATTAACTGCATATCCTTGGCTTTCAATGGCTGTAAGCTTCTTGAAAGAAGGGCTAAACCATTAATTTATCTAATTATTTTCCTAAGTTAAGGGAATTCCTCGCCTAAGACAAAGGCTGGCACCTGTGGTTGAGCTAATGCTTTTCCTTGACACCCACAAATGAAGAGTCAACGAATCATGAATATGCACACAAGTATTACTGCTAAGTTGTTTTGGTTTGCTTTTTGGTGGGGGGAGCATCATATACATTCGTAAACATCAGGATGTTAACGCCCCTTCATCTAATCCACACGTGAACCTCATGCCTTACACCTGATGAAGTAAATAAAAGTCAATGAAGAACAGCAGCTTCATCTTTAGTAATAGCAATAAAAATAGTAACACCCCTTTATTATGTAACTTCTCTGTGTCTAGCTCTATGTGGAGTGTTTATATGCTTGATATGATTCTGGTTCAGAACACCCCTGTGATAACTATGGTCATCCCCATTTTAGAGATGAAGAAATTGAAGCCCCAGAGAGTTTGAATAATTTAACTGCAGCTAGTGAAGTCAGGATAGGAACCCAGGTGTTTCTTTTCCACCACACTTACCTCTCTGCCTCTCCAATTCCCCAATCCCCTACTCCCAAATCCACTCTCAGTGTGCACAGCTGGGGGAGAGAGTTTCTGGCCTTTGTGGCTTTTACAAGGAAGTTAGGGCAGACAGGGGATGGCTGTTAGGAAGGTAGCCAGCAGCAGCTGCCCTTCCATGTCACATGGGACAAGGCTGAAGATACTTGGAAGTGTTTACTCCAGAGGGGAGAATAATGAAGAGGGTGTGGCTGTCCTCTCCAAACATCTTAAGTTTCTCATAGGAGGCCTTTTGAAGGTAAACCTAGGACAATGGTGATGTCAGCAAGCATCTTCTAACACCCGCAATGAAGAGAATGGGCTTGAACAGAGGGGAGGTAACTCAAGGGGTTCAGATGGATGGAAAGGCGGCAGACCACGGAGAAGTGGGAGCGTTCTGTGGGCAGGCACACCTGGATTGATCTAGCTCTGCCCCATCTCAGCTCTGTGACACAGGACAGATCATTTAAACTGTGAGTCTCTCTTTCTTCATTAAAAATTAAGCCCAATAATACCTATTCTACAGGCTTACTGTGAGGATTAGAGGTAATACGTGTTCAGAACTGCCACCGAGCAATGGAAATGATACTACAATCATTGCTATGGAGTAGACCTCTCTGTTAACATAGTCGGTATACATTTAAGAATCAAACAAGAAGAGTGGAGTAGTGAAATGTATTACCTGTGGGTATCCCACAAGGTAAGAGGTCTTTATTAACCACAAATTCCCAAAACATGGAACAATTTTCTTGGTGATATCAAGACACTTTTGAGAGCTGATTGGTGGGCAGTGGTGGTCTTTTTACAGGAACTGTTTGCTTTGTGTGTGTTGTGGGCGGGGATGGAGAGTTTCCACCATTACATACACATTATCTCCACTAAGGGATCGAGTTACTCTTGGACATAACCGCAGCGAGCCTGTTATCTACCCTCAATCTCTATAAAATTCTCACCACTGAGTTTACAGTTGATTGATTGTTCATTCCACATACTATAATTGCTTCATTAGAGGCTTCAGATGGTTCATTGTGTTGGCAACTTCCTACAAAACTGTCTGCACAATCAGGGCCAGACACATGCCACTTGAGTCATCAGGAATGGAAGCGTTTGTTTGTTTGCATGTGTGTTTATTTTCAAAAGGCAGCATATTACAAGAGATTTAATTCTGAGGCCAGGTGTGATCCCGCCAGATGGGGGACAGCCCATGGGCAAACAGAATCCCTCCCTCTGTAATCTCAGCCACGGCAGGACGGTAGCCACCATCCATTTAGTGATGACTCCCTGATTCCTAGCTCCAGCCCTGGTCTCTCTCCTGAACTTCACACTGAGATAAACAAATAGCTCCAGACACCGGTCCCCCATCATTTGGATTACGCCACAGGTATGATCTACTCAACATCTGCTCTACTGAATGTTTGATCCCCAATGCGTACTGACCCCCCTGAAGCCTGTATTCTCTCTCTTGCTCCATCCCAGTGAGCCAAGCCACTATCCACGCACAAGCAGATGTCTGCTCATGGCCTACGTGTCTGCCTTCCCCTTGTCCTCCGCACCCGATCACCATGCCCTGAGAACTCCTTCTACTCCATTTTTCTCAGCTGGTCCTCCGTCATTTCCACGGTCACATTCTTGCACTAAGCTGCCGCTATCTCTTCCATGGAATACAGCGACAGCCTCTTCTCCTTGAGCTCCATCATTTAAAGCCCTTCCCAAACTTTCCAACATCCTTAGCAAAAAGTCTTAAGTGACCATGTTACACCAGATTATACTTTTTCTCAGCACTATGTATTCTTTTCTTTTAAAAAAAGTCCCTATTTCTCATAACCCTCACTCCTCCCTGATGTGGGGCTCTTTCTCATTCACCATGGATTAACCTCCTGATTAGCAGGCTGCCAGCCCCAGAGAAGGAGCCAGGAACTACCCACTGACCTGTTACCATGAGGAGAAGTAGATGGTATTCCTGTGAGCTGGCTTTTCACCCCCTACACCAAGGTGACTTCAGGGAGGCAGAGAGGGACATTTCACAAATCAAATGGGCAAAACATAACAAATCAGCCTACTCTGAGAGTGGGATACAAGGCCCCTCACAAATGTGCCTCTGTGGCCTCAGCTCCACCAAATCCTACCATCTTCTCCCACCTCTTTTACTGTGCAGTCTGTGCCCACGTGGAAGGAGCTTTCTCTGTTCCATAAGCACCCCATGCACTCCTAGCACCATTGCTTTTACATATATTGTTCCTCTGCCAAGGGGGCCTTTTCCCTCCTTCCCCACCTGTGGAAATTCTATGTATGCTCAAGATGTCAGTTCAGTTCTCCTCCTATGTCTCAGTCAGCTTGGGCTGCCATAAAATCTTACCACAGACTGGGTGACTTAGCAGATACTTTTTCCTCACAGTTCTGGAGGCTTGAGTCCAAACTCAAACTGTTGGCCTGGTGGGGTTCTGGTGAGGACTACTCTCTTCCCAGCTTGCCTTATCACTGCCTCCTCACCTGGTGGAGAGAGAGAGCTAGCAAGCCCTCTTGTGTCTCTTGTTATTAGGGTGCAAATCCCATCCCAAGGGCCCCGCCCTCGTGGCCTCATTTAACCCTAACTGCCTCCCAAAGGCCCCACCTACAAATACCATCACACTGCGGGGTTAGGGCTTTAACATATGCCACTGGGGGACACATAACATCCCTCTGTGCTACCTTCATGCTCTACTGTGTACAATCATTCTGATGGCTGTGAATGTTGAGTACTTGCTATGGCTTTCATGTTCTTTATTTCTTTTGATTCTCACTGCTATCCTAAAAAGGTCATACTTTGGTCTCCACCTTAGAAATGAGAAAAAAGTTTCCAAGTGGATGGACCATTTTCCCAAAGTCATGCAACCACCAAGTGGAGGCCAAGTGGAATCAGGAGCTCCTGACCCCACAGCCAGGGTTATCCACTCTCCCCTACCACCTAGACCTGGAGTTGGTGAATATTTTCTGGAGAGGGCCAGGTAGACAATATTTTAGGTTTTATGGTCCACACATTCTCTGTCATAACTACCCAGCTCTGCCATTGTATGCAAAAGCAGCCATAGACAATAAATAAATGAATGGACATTGCTATGTTCCAATAAACTTTATAGACTCTAGATTATGAATTTTGTTTCATGTGTTATGAAATAGTCTTCTTTTGATTTCATGCCCCCTGCAACCATTTAAAAACATAAAAACCATTCCTAGCTCACAGGCTGTACAAAAACACACAGCTTGCAGATTCCTGTTCTAAACAACTACAGTGAACGTTAATAGTATTTTTTAATTTTTTATTAATTTTTTAACTTACACCCAAGTTAGTTAGCATTTAGTGCAATAATGATTTCAGGAGTAGAATCCAGTGACTCATCCCCTACATATAATACCCAGTCCTCATCCCAACAAGTGTCTTCCTTAATGCCCCTTGCCCATTTAGCCATCCCCCCACCCACAACCCCTTCAGCAACCCTTAGTTTGTCCTCTATATTTAAGAGTCTCTTGTGTTTTGCCCCCCCCCGTTTTTATATTATTTTTGCTTCCTTTCCCTTATGTTCATCTGTTTTGTATGTTAAAGTCCTCATATGAGTGAAGTCATATGATATTTGTCTTTCTCTAATTTTGCTTAGCATAATACCCTCTAGTTCCATCCACATTGTTGCAAATGGCAAGACTCCATCCTTTTTGATTGCTGAGTAATACTTCATTGTATATATGTATATGTGTGTGTGTGTATATATATATATACACACATATACATATATATATACACACATATACATATATACACACACACATATGTGTGTGTATATATATGTGTATATATGTGTATATATATGTATATGTATATGTGTGTATATACACACACATATACCACATCTTCTTTATCCATTCATCTGTCGATGAACATTGGGCTTTTTGCATACTTTAGCTATTGTCAATAGCGCTGCTATAAACATTGGGGTGCATGGGTCCCTTTGAAACAATACTTAGGTAAATACTTAGGAGTGCAATTACTGGGTTATAGGGTAGTTCTACTTTTAATTTTTTAAAATACTGTTTTCCAGAGTGGCTGCACCAGTTTGCATTCCCACCAACAGTGCAAAACCGTTCCCCTTTCTCTGCATCCTCACCAACATGTGTTGTTGCCCAAGTTGTTAATTTTAGCCATCCTGACAGGTGTAAGGTGGTATCTCATTGTGGTTTTGACTTGTGTTTCCCTGATGATGAGTGATGTTGAGCATCTTTTCATGTGTCTGTTAGCCATCTGGATGTCTTCTTTGGAAAAGTGTCTATTCATGTCTTTGCCCATTTCTTCACTGGATTATTTGTTTTTTACATGTTGAGTTTGATAAGTTCTTTATAGATTTTGGATACTAACCCGTTATCTGATATGGCATTTGCAAATATCTTCTCCCATTCTGTTGGCTGCCTTTTAGTTTTGCTGATTGTTTCCTTTGCTAATGCAGAAACTTTTTATCCTGATAAGGTCCCAATAGTTCATTTTTGCTTTTGTTTCCATTGCCTTCAGGGATGTGTTGAGTAAGCAGTTACTGAGGCCGAGGTCAAAGGGGTTTTTGCTGGCTTTCTCCTAGAGGATTTTGATGGCTTCCTGTTTTACATGTAGGTCTTTCATCCATTTTGAGTTTACTTTTGTGTATGGTGTAAGAAAGTGGTCCAGGTTCATTTTTCTGCATGTTGCTGTCCAGTTTTCCCAACACCATTTGCTAAAGAGACTGTCTTTATTCCATTGGATATTCTTTCCTGCTTTGTCAAAGATTAGTTGGCCATACATCTGTGGGTCCATTTCTGGGGTCTCTATTCTGTTCCATTGATCTGAGTGTCTGTCTTCGTACCAGTACCATATTGTCTTGATGATTCGAGCTTTGTAATTCATGTTGAAGTCAAGGATTGTGATGCCTCCAACTTTGTTTTTCTTTTTTCAGGATTGCTTTGACTATTTGGGGTCTTTTCTGGTTCCATACAAATTTTAGGATTGTTTTTTCTAGCTCTGTGAAGAATGCTGGTGATATTTTGATAGGGATTGCATTAAATATGTTGGCTGCTTTGGGTAGTATCGACATTTTAACAATGTTTGTTCTTCCAATCCATGAGCATGGAATATTTTTCCATTTTTTTGTGTCTTCTTCAATTTCTTTCATTAGCTTTCTATAGTTTTCAGTATATAGATTTTTCACCTCTTTGGTTAGGTTTATTTCTAGGTATATATGGTTTTGGTGCAATTGTAAATGGGATCGATTCCTTGATTTCTCTCTGTTGCTTCATTATTGGTGTATAGAAATGCAACCAATTTCTGTGCATTGATTTTATATGCTACGACTGTGCTGAATTCATGGATCAGTTCTCACAGTTTTTCGGTGGAATCATTTGGGTTTTCCATACAAAGTATCATGTCGTCTGCGAAGAGTGAAAGTTTGACTTCCTCCTTGCCGTTTTGGATGCTTTATATTCCTTAGTTTTGTCTGCTGAGACTAGGACTTCCAATACTATGCTGAATAACAGCAGCGAGAGTGGACATCCCTGTCGTGTTCCTGACCTTAGGGGGAAAGCTCTCAGTTTTTCCCCCTTGAGGATGATATTAGCAGTTGATCTGTCGTATATGGCCTTTGTGATCTTGAGGTATGATACTTCTATCCCTACTTTCTTCAGGGTTTTTATCAAAAAAGAATGCTGTATTTTGTCAAATTCTTTTTCTGCATCTATTGAGAGGGTCATGTGGTTCTTGTCCTTTCTTTTATTAATGTGATATATCACATTGATTGACTTGTGGATATTAAACCAGCCCTGCATCCCAGGTATAAATCCCACTTGATCATGGTGAACAATTCTTTTAATGTATTGTTGGATCCAGTTGGCTAGTATCTTGTTGAGAATTTTTGCATCCATGTTCATCAGGGAAATTGGTCTGTAGTTCTCCTTTTTAATGGGGTCTTTGATTTTGGAATCAAGGTAATGCTGGCCTCAGAGAATGAGTTTGGAAGTTTTCCTTCCATTTCTATTTTTTTGGAACAACTTCCAAAGAATAGGTGTTAACTCTTTAATATTTGGTAGGATACTCCTGAAAAGCCATCTAGCTCTGAACTCTTGCTTTTTGGGAGATTTTTGATTACTAATTTGATTTATTTACTGGTTATGGGTCCGTTCAAATTTTCTATTTCTTCCTGTTTCAGTTTTGGTAGTTTATATGTTTCTAGGAATTTTTCCATTTCTTCCAGATTGCCCAATTTATTGGCATATAATTGCTCATAATATTCTCTTTTATTGTTTGTATTTCTGCAGTGTTGGTTGTGATCTCTGCTCTTTAATTCTTGATTTTATTTATTTGGGTCCTTTCTTTTTTCTTTTTGATCAGACTGGCTAGGGGTTTATCAATTTTGTTAATTCTTTCAAAGAACAAGCTCCTGGTTTCATTGATTTGTTCTACTGTTTTCTTGTTTGTTTGTTTTTCATCAGCATTGGTTTCCACTCTAATCTTTATTATTTCCCATCTTCTGCTGGTTTGGGATTTTATTTGCTAGTTCTTCTTTCAGCCCTTTAAGGTGTAAGGTGAGGTTGCATATCTGAGACCTTTCTTCCTTCTTTAGGAAGGCCTGGATTGCCATATACTCCCCTCTTATGACCGCCTTTGTTGCATCCCAGAGGTTTTGGGCTGTGGTGTTATCTTATTCACTGGATTCCATGTACTTTTTAATTTCCTCTTTAACTTCTTGGTTAACCTATTCATTCTTTAGTAGGACATTCTTTAGTCTCCAGGTATTTGTTGTCTTTCCAATTTTTTTCTTGTGGTTGATTTCGAGTTTCAGAGTACTGTGGTCTGAAGACATGCACAGTATGATCTCAATCTTTTTATACTTCTTGAGGACTGATTTGTGTCCCAGTATGTGATCTATTCTGAAGAATGCTCCATGTGCACTTGAGAAGAATGTGTATTCTGCTGCTTTAAGATGAAATGTTCTGAATATATCTGTTAAGTCCATCCTGTCCAGTATGTCATTCAAGGTCATTGTTTCCTTGTTTTCTGCTTAGATGATCTGTTCATTGTTGTAAGTGAAGTGTTGGGTCCCCTACTATTATGGTATTATGGTATTATTGTCAATGAATTTCTTTATGTTTGTGATTAATTGACTTATATATTTGGGTATTTCATGTTGGCAACATAAATGTTTATAATTGTTAGATCTTCTTGGTGGATAGACCCCTTAATTATGATATAATGCCCTTCTTCATCTCTTGTTACAGTCTTTATTTTAAAATCTAGATGGTATAAGTATGGCTATTCCAGCTTTTCTTTGCCATGATAGATGGTTCTCCATCCCTTACTTTCAATCTGAAGGTGACTTTAGTTCTAAAATGGGTCTCTTGTAAATAGCATATAGATGGATCTTGTTTTCTTATCCATTCTGTTACCCTATGTCTTTTGATTGGAGCGTTTAGTCCATTGACATTTAGAGTGAGTGAAAGATATGAACTTATTGCCATTATGTTGCCCATAGAGTTGGAATTTCTGGTGTGTTCTCTGGTCCTTTCTAGTCTTTGTTTCTTTTGGTCTTTTTTGTTTTGTTTCCTCTTTTCTCTCCTCAGAGAGTACTCCTTAAAATTTCTTGCAGGGCTGGTTTAGTAGTTATGAACTCCTTTAGTTTTTGTTTTTCTGGGAAACTCTTTATCACTCCTTCTATTTTGAATAACAGCTTTGTTGGATAAAGAATTCTTGGCTGCATATTTTTCCAATTCAGCATGTTGAATATATCCTGCCACTCCTTTCTAGCCTGCCAGGTTTCTGTGGATAGGTCTGCTGTGAACTTGACCTTCCCTCATAGTTTAAGGACTTTTTTTCCCTTGCTGCTTTCATAACTCTTTCCTTTGTTGTGTATTTTTGAATTTGATTATGATATGCCCTGTTGATGGCTGTTTTTTGTTGAATCTCGTGGGAGTTCTCTGTGCTTCATGGATTTTGATGTCTGTGTCTTTCTTCAAGTTAAGAAAGTTTTCTGCTATGATTTGATCACATAAACCTTCTACCCCTTTTTATCTCTCTTCTTGTTCTGTGACCCCTATGATTCGGATGTTATTCCTTTTTAATGAGCCACTGAGTTCTCTAATTCTTATATTATGCTCTTTTGCCTTAGTTTCCCTCCCTTTTTCTGCTTTATTATTCTGTAGAAGTTTGTCTTCTGTATCACTGATATGCTGCTCTGCTTCATCCATCCTTGCCTCTGTGGCATCCATTTGAGATTGCATCTCAGTTATAGCATTTTTAATTTAGTCCTGACTAGATTTTAGTTCTTTTACCTGCACAGAAAGGGATTCTATGCTTTTTTCAACCCAGCTAGTGTTCTTATTATCATGATTCTAGATTCTTGTTGAGATATCTTGCTTATATCCGTGTTGATTAAGTCTCTGGCTGTCATTTTTTCCTGTTCTTTCTTTTGGCGTGAATTCCTTTACTTCATCATTTTGGAGGAAGAAAAAGAATTAATAAAATTAAAAATAAAATAAAAAAATTAAAACAACACAAAAAAATCAAATAAGGGAAGCTAAATTCTAGGTGTGTTTGGTCTAGTTGTTGAAAGAAGCTTGATAGAATAGAGAAAAAAGGGAAGAAAAGGAAAGGAAAAAATGGGGAAAACAGTAGGAAAACGTTTAAAATTTAAAAAATGTATACAATAAAATAGAATAAAATGAAATGAAGAAAGTAAAATAGACTTTAAACTTTACAAAAAATAAAAAATATAGAAGAAAAATTAAAGAAAAATTATTTTTATAAAAATGGAAATTAAAAATAGATTTTTTCTCTTTCTGTATCCAAGAATAAGAAAAGAAAAAAAAATGAATAGATGGACCAGTGAACAGAATTAAATCCAAATGAAATTACATCCAGTTTTCCTCAGAAGTCAAACTATGAAGCACTTTATAGTCCATAAACTAAGAGGATGGAGAGACTTGTGGTGGTCCTCTAGGGCTTGCTTGGCACAGGTGGATGGGGCTTGGTATAACGGCTCCATTCTCCACTAAGTGGCGTTGCTTAGCTTACTGGGGTAGATCTGTGTGGCGCATGTAGGCATGTATGCGCATGCGTGGGAGAGGTGAAAATGGCATCACCCAGCTTCCCAGTCTCTAGCATCAGAACTCTGTACTCTCGCCAATCAGCAATCAAGCAGCTCTCCTTTGTCTCTGCCTTCTGTCCACTCCCTGCTTCTACACTCTCTGTGACCAAGCCATCAGCCTGCCAAGCGGCACCTCCCTCCTGAACTTTATCTCGGATGGGTTCTGTGTTTCCAAACCCCTCACTTTTGAGGGCCCTGCAGCTTGAACTGCTCCTCCAACCCTATGGGGGAGGGTCTCGCTGAGCAATGGCCGGGTGCTGGCCTGTTTCCAGGAGTGCTTATACGACCATGCCACTACAGAGGCCCAGGGATTGTGGCCAAGTGTCAGCCTGCCCCAGAAAAATTTTGCATGATTGTGTAGCAGCAGTGGTCCAGGGGCTATGGTAAATCACAATACACATCTGACACCAGGCTTCACTGCACCCTCATGTCATTCTAACACCAGCAAATGTGGCTGTAATCTGGGTTTTTTTGGGACCTTTGCCTGTGGGGAGGCTGCACAGCCTCTACCAGATGTCCTCCCAGCAGGGGAACTGCCTTTCCTCATGTAGCCAGAGGACCCCCTCAGACAATACTGTCTGTTCCTAGGGATTCACCCTTCCCAGCAGAACACCACCAGGTATCAAGCTGTGGAGTTTCTGACTCTGCGCTCCCCTGTTTATAGAGCCTTAATGGTGTTGAAACCCTCTCCTTTCTCTTCTCTCCCTTTCTTGCAGTTCCTTGCGGGTGTTTCCACTCTTTCTCTTTCTCTCCAGCTGCTTTCAGGGAGGGGGTGCTTTTTCTGTACTCTCCCCACTGTCTACATCCTCTCTCTGGAAACAAAAACAGCTCCCTACCCTCTGCAGCTTCTCTCTCCCAGTTCACCTCTCTGTGCCATGTACCTGCCAAGGTCTGTGGCTCAAGTTAAGCAGATTGTTGTGTTAGTCCTCAGATAAATTTTCCAGGTGTGCAAGATGGTTTGGTGCTGATCTTGCTGCATTTCAGGGACAAGAGAAGCAGTGAACTTCCATGCTGCTCTGCCGTCTTGGCCACTCCCCATAGTAATTATTTTTACACATGTCTCTCTTCTCCAATATCTCCTGACACCCTCAAACAGGGGTACATAATACTCCTGCCATGTATCCAATGGCCCTCTTAACATTTCCCACCTCAGGGTCTTATCACTTGTCACCCCCTCTGCCTGGAATGTGTGCCCCACATACACATCAGGGCTGCTTCCCCACTTACCTCTCCCCATTTAGTGGTCTTCTCAGCAAGGCTAGCTGGCTGCTGTATAAAACTGTAGCAGCCCCTCTGTCATTCCTTATCTCCTTTATTCCACTTTTTCTGTCCCCTTAGCACTTACCACCATCCACCCAAACATCTATTTTCCCTGTTTGTCTTGTTTATTGTCTTACCCTCCTTAGAATGTGAGCTACGTGTAGGCAGGGCCCTCTGCTTTGTTCACTGCTGTAAACCCAGAAGCTAGAAGGATACATAGCACATAGTAAGAGCCAGACAAATATTTCATTAACCCATTCATGCATCTATGTCATCCAAGAACATCTAACATAGAGTATATTCTCAAAAAGCTCTGATGAATAGATTGATGAGGTATGTCACAAGTTTCTCCCGAGATCTTACATTTTGGGTTTGTAGAAACTCTCATTTTCCATGGAGTCTGTACGGGACAGAAACAGGCCCTGCCCTTATTTCTCTGGCCTCCTTCCCCCTTAAGCAATGATCTGTGCTGAGATTTCTTTGAGGTGTGAACTCCTGACCCTGATCTGGAACGCTGAGCTGGAGGCTCTCAGGGAGAAGGCAGGACGTGACTGGGGCCCGGGCATCAGCTTCAGACAGGAGCAGCAGATGGAGCTGGGGACAGCTTGGTGCGGGAGGCACAGAATTCTGGCAGAAAAGGGAAAAGGTGTGTGCCAGGGCTCCTGGGCCGGCTGGCAAAGGAGGACGGGCTTCTTGTTAAGTTAATTGAGGTAATTTTTGCTGCCACCTTTTGGATAGTAACAAAATTCTCCTTCTAGCAGCCACTGATCATATCTCTACCTCCTGCCACATTCCATTGTAAAGAGACAGTGCTCTAAATTTAGCTACATTTATTTAGCTATTCCTTAAAACTTTGTCACTTAAAAAATAATTATAGGATTTCTCTGACAGACTATAATACATGGAGTGCACCAAATTACAGGTATAATTTGGAGATCCAGCTGGGATCACCAAATAAAATTGACAGCAGCAGACTAATTCCAGAATAATCCATCGGGCAGCTGGAGAGGCTTTGTTCCTTAGGCCCCTCTCCTTCATCTGCATATTGAGTGAAAAGATCAAAGGAACCAAAAGAAACTAAAAGAAGGGGTCTCTAGGCCAAGGAACGGAGGAGCCCAGGGATGACCAGCCCCAGAGCTGGGAAGACCACTCAGTCCCCACAAAGTCATATGTGCTCACCTGAGTGCAGAGAAAATTAGGATGATTGACCCTGTCTTTCAGCCAAGGGCCTGACATAGATGACCTCTAGGAGAGGAGGGCATTTTTTCTTTCTTAAAAAAAATTATATTGGGTTTTCTATGATTGTTAACCACAGAAACCAAAGTTAGTCTCCCAGGGGAAGAAAAATGACACCCAGGAGGAAAAGAGCAGGTCTCTCTGGGAAGTGATGGCCCCACTCAGAAGAAGTGGACATAAAAGCCACGAGGAGATGAATAATTCTGTTTCTGATTCATCCCACAAACAGTGCTGAGCTCCTGCTGAGCTCCTGCTTTGGTACAGAGTGCCCCCACTGGGGACACACTAGCAAATCAGAGGGATAAGGGAGATCCATTCAGTCTGAAACCTTGTGTAGACACTGCAGAAGAAGGGCTCAGGAGGGGCAGAGAGGGCCCAGGGAGAAATGCTAGAAGAGCACTTGGGTGCAGGGACAAGGAATTGGTAAGGACAGCACCACCCCAGCTGGTGCACAGTGATATCTATGGCTTTCCCTTTCTCTAAATAAGACTCCTTTCTTCACAGAAGCCTCATTATGGCTTGCTTTTGGGTGGGAGTAAAGGGCTCTCTAGGGTTCTGGGTGGAGGCTGGGGTCCAGGGTTGTAACTGGTCCTTCTGAAGTTATCCCAGACATACCTGGTGGCCAAGAATGCCCCCAGCATTAAGACAGCCAGCTAGTGCAGTTGCAAGGAATGTTCTGGGTGTTCTCTTCCAAGTTCTATGTTTGGCAGAGTGGCTGACTCAAGCCCAGAGCAGTTAAGAGACTTGTCTCAGGCCACAGAGGAAGGTAGTGGCTACGTCGTGAAAAGAAGCCAGCTGTGTGTCTCAGTCCAAGGCTACCATTTTTTTAAATATTTATTTATTTTTGAGAGAGAGAGAGTGCGCGCAAGTGGGGGAGGTGCAGAGAGAGAGGGAGATACATAATATGAAGCAGGCTCCAGGATCCAAGCTATCAGGACAGAGCCTGATGTGGGGCTCTAACTCACCAACTGCAAGATCATGCCCTGAGCTGAAGTCAGACGTTCAACCTACTGAGCCACCCAGGCACGCCCCCCCCCCAATTAGTTTTAAGTTTTATTTATTTGAGTAATCTCTACACCCAAGTGGGGCTCGAACTCACCACCCTGAGGTCAAGAGTGACACGTTCTTCTGACTGAGCTGGTCAGGCGCAGTGCTCCCTTTTAACAGCAACTCCTGGGCTAGCAGTAAGAGTGCTGGCATTGGAGCCAGCTCTTCTTAGGTGTGAATCCAGACCCTGGGTAGGTCTTCCAAAGCTGCTGCTTCTTCATCTATAGAGTGGGGATGTCATCCCTACTAGGGAGGATCAAATAATCCAGCTCTGTAAAGTGCTGAGCAAATACTGCTCACCATCATATTTTCTCATCCATCGTTCAAATCCCAAAGGGACCCAACCTGCTGACTTCAGCCATAAACAGAACAGCACAATACAGCACAGGAATGGGGGCCAGGTGGTTATGTCACCAGAGCAGCAGAAGGAAGAAAGCAGGCCCCCGTACCATCCTGCTGTCCATCCCTCTCTCTGCCCCTCTTCATCTCTCCCAGATTGAGTTTGGGTGAGAGAGTCACAAAGCTGCCTACTTCCTGCAGCAGTGCTGAGGCCCTGCCTGGACAAAGGCCAGGAGGCAGATCTTGGGCATTTGACCAGTTCTTTCCTGCTGGTGTGAATATCTCAACTGTCAGCCTTTTCCTCCTTATTTTCCAAGGGTTTAGGACTCTGTCCCTGGGCTACCTGACTCCTTGGAAGCCAGAGGCTACTCTGTATTCTTCCCTGTCTCCTAGAAGGGGTAACAGCCACCTCAGCCACCTTGGAGAGTCCCAGGCTGCGATGGCTGCTAGTTGATGACCAGCTCACAGATTTCTATAGCCCTGACCACTGCTTCTAAGAGTCTGTGACCAGAACCACCAGCTCTACTCAGGGAAAGAGGGTGATCTCAGGACTTTATGTGCTAGTACCTGAGGAAGCAGGGGAGGCCTGAGCTGCCCCTGCAGACAATCTTCCAACCAGTGACTACCTCCAAGCATGAGGTCCTGCACCAACTACAACACAAAATTAATACTCACTGAGCACCGACTATTTGTGAGGGTCTTCCCTCTGCACAACCACACTGATCCTCCAATATCTGCCAGGTAAGAAACTACTACTCCTGTTTCACAAATGAGGAAATGAGAGTCCAGTAAGGTGGTGAAATCTGCCCAAGGTCATGCAGCCAACGGCAACATTAATAATAGCAACACCGAGTGCTTTTAATAAGCCAGACATTTTATGTACATTTCCTCACCGGGACCTCACAATAATCCTGCAGTGGTTATTGCTCTCCCTGTCTTCCAGATGAGAGGGCCGGCATGGAAGCCATTAAGGCCTTGCCCAGCCACACAGGCAGCAAGGGAGTGGTAGAGCCACAGTCAGACCCAGACCCCACTGGCGGCCTCCTGTTCACAGGGGCTGCTTCTGGATTTAGACCCCTGGCTCCTGACGCTAAGCCTAGTATTCATGCTTACCATCTGCCACTCAGAATTCTCACTGCAGAATCACCAAGGGAGCTTTTACACACGAAGTTCTCAGGCTCTGCCCCCAAGACTCTTGTTCTGCAGATGTGGGAAGCACCTGTGAGGCCGTGTCTATAACACGCACCCAGGTACGACATTCCCGTTGCTGCCTTCCTAATTGCCAAGGTGCTGATCAAGTGAGATCTTGTCGGTCTCCTTCTTCCATCCTCAACTTCTGTCCTCACCACAACTGATGCTGTCCTTGCCTGTGTCACTAACAGCCTCCTCTTGTAAATGCAGGGGCCTCACCTCCACCAACCTCTCAGAGGCAACCTGCACCAGTGATCACTCCTCCTCTGTGAAACTTTCTCTAGAATATCCCTTCTCCTAAGGTTTTACTCTCACCACTCTGGCCTCCCCTTCTTGGCCTCTTACTGACTTCCCTGCCTCCTTCTATCCCTCGAGTCTTGCTGTTCCCAGAACTCTGTGTTCAGCCACCTTCTTTTGCCGTTTTCCTTGCCCCTGGTGACCTGGTCCATCCCACGGCCTCAGTGACTACTTCTGTGTTGATGATGCACCTCACCTGCTTGTAGCTTCCCTAGAGCCCCAAGCTCACGGAGGCCTCTGTACATCTTGATTGCATACACCTGGCTGTCCCATGGGCACCTGGCATGTCTGTAATGGAACACACCATCTGCACCTGCTCTTCTTGGGCACCTCATCTCTGTAAAGGATCATTCACAGGTCACTGGCAGCAGAAAACTAGTGGTGTATGGGGTGAGGGTACATCCCTAACTCCTCCCGTGTCCTGTTATGACTAAGGTCTAGAGATTCTAGCTTTTTTTTTTTTTTGTAAACAATTCTCTTTTTTTTTTTAATGTTTATTTGCTTTTGAGGGAGAAAGAAAGAGAGACACAGAGACCGAGCACAAGTGGGGGAGGGTCAGAGAGAGGGAGACACAGAATCCAAAGCAGGTTCCAGGCTCTGAGCTGTCAGCACAGAGCCCGATGCGGGGCTCAAACTCACAAACCGTGAGATCATGACCTGAGCCGAAGTTGGGACACTCAACTGACCAAGCCACCTAGGCGCCCTGAGAGATTCTAGCTTCTAAACATCTCAAAAGCACCCCTGCTCCCCATTTACATGGCCACCATCCTGTTTTTCTTCTCTTCAGTGCCCTGGTGCATTACTCTGGTCTATTAACCAGGTTCTCATCCACCCAACCCACTTTCCACCCAGAAGCCAATCAATCAGGCAGTCCCATTTCCCTACTGAAAACCATTAAGTATTTCCCTATTACCTCTTTCCCTATTCCCTATTACCAGCATAAAATCCAAGCCTTTTATCTCCCACACAAAGCACTTCCCGAGGGGCCAGGCTTTCCTTTCCAGCCACATCTATAGCTCCCCACCAAGCAGCCCTATGTATGCTCGAGCACTTAGGCCTGTGCACAGTTCTGGGAAAGCTTCGGGGTGTTTTGATATCTTTGCACATGTTGTTCCCTCTGGCAGGAAGCCTATCTCCATCTCCATGTTCATCTTTCAAGTCTCCCTACAGAGGCACCTGCTCCAAAAGCCCTCTCTGACCACTGGCTTTGGTTAGGTACCCCTCCCTCACCTGCCATAGCACCTAGGCTTAGCTCTTTCCAGGCACTTAACACCAATCTTTAGCTGTCACAATCTGGTCTGCCCCACCCACCAGACAAGCAACGTCCATCTCCTTCACCTTCCACTTTCCAGGGCCCAGGAGGGACCAGGGGCTCTTCATGAATGCCCGCGGACTAGTAATGATAAAAATAATAACTGCATTATTTATTGAGGACTTAGATCACAATGCTCTGTACATGCTTTATATCACTTAACCTGTACAACAATCCTCAATGGTATTCCCATTTTACAGATGAGGAAACTGAGGCATTGGGAATATTACATAATTTGCCCAGGATCACATCTTTAGCCCATGACAGAGTGGAGACCAGAGCCACAGTCCAACTGAGTGAATGAATCAATGGATGAGGAAACCATGATTCCATGAGGCAGAGTGATAGAGCCTCTGCTCAGAACTTAGATAAGACCACACTCCAGTAGTAAGTTAGCCATGTAATCCTCCGTAAAAGTCACTGGGAAATGAATTCTGAATTCGCCATGGCAGAGAGAAGGCCATTAGCTCTTTAAAACTAATCAGACATCCCACAAATCTGAGGGCCTGAAGTCACCATATTCCTAAGGGAAACAAGAGGAGAAGGGTTTTCCTCATCTGCCCCCTCCCCACCATCCCCCTCAGCCCTGTCATCCATCCTGGCTGCCCACTGAACAATTCCCAGCTTTCCCTCCTTTCCTGGCAGCAGGATAGTCTGTGGGCTGAGCACCACAGACCCCATCGCCCCCTTCAATTACCCCCAATTCCAAGCTATGTCGGAAACACATGAGGGCAGAAAAGGCTTGAAATCTGTGTGCGGGAGAGGTTGGGAAGGTTGAAGAGAGCAATTTTTGTTTCACATCATTCCTTTGTATAATGTTGTATCCTTCTGACAAGTCCGCATAATACAGCTTAACTTCACCAATTGCTGCCTTAAGAGAAAACAGTGAAGACCTATCTTTAATGTCAAATGAACAATGGGCAACCTTCCAGAGGAGGAAAATGACTTGCCTTGAAGGAGTTGGAGAAGAAAAGTGCACAATGTTCCAGCTTAACGTGAGGGGGGAAGAAAGTCAGCAGCTGTGTGTTGGCACGTCAGCTCCCCGGCTGCAAGACTAGGGCGGCCTCCGCCAGCCTCATCTGTCTGTTGAACTGCAAGCTGAGGAGGAAGCCTCTTAGCAGGAGTGGGTAGAGACAGCGGGTGTTTATTCCCAGGGAAAGTCGAGCTAGCCCCCCTCAGCACAGGTGTGTCTGTGGGTATACATAGAGTATAGATATCAATGTAGAACTTTCCTTTCAAAGACAATGGATACCTGGAAGCATTTGTGGAGCCCCTGGGAACTCTAGCCACTGGTTCTCCTTCTCCTGCCAGAACCTTTTGTTTGCACCTGATTCTTCTCATGTGTGGCCGTTCTCCACAAGGCATTGAGATGAGGGTAGATTTTGACCAACCTTGGCACAAAGGCTCGGCAGACTAAATATCACTTAAATTATTTAAATGATTTAGGCTTTTTTTCATGAGATAGCGAGCATTCAGCCTGCCTTTCCAAATTCAGATTCCATACCTGCCACCTCACTTCCGAGACTTCAGTCATAGCAAGCTTCCTGATGGTGTGTCATGTCATGTGATCTGCTGTATGCCTCAGTGCCTTTGCATATGCTGTCTTTTCTTTTTTTTTTTTTTTTTTTTTTGTCTGAAATGCCCCTGGAAAGACCTACTCATCCTTTGAGGCTTAGATCAAATATTTTCTCCTTCAGGAGTCCTATCTGAGCTCTTTTGTGAGTTTGCCATTCCTTCCTGTGGGCTCCAGGCTACCTCTATTAATAGCAGACGTTACCCTATATGAAATTTACCAGTTTACATGACCTCTTCCCTATTAGGTGATGAGTGTTTCAGGAGCAGAGGCTTTTGTCTTATTCATATATACACGTACATATACATATCAATAACATATATATTCATAACCATGCCCTGGACCTAGCTCAATGTTTGGCACATAGTGTGTGCTCAATAAATGCTTATTAGATTAAACAGTCTAAAACTCGGGTTCTCAATTTTGGCTGCAAATTAGAATTACCTGAGGAATTTAAAACAAAACAATGACAGCATGCGTATCACATCAGAACTTGTTAGAAATGCAAAGTCTAGGGTCCATTTCAGACCAATTGAATCAGAAAGTCTGGGGTGGAGCTCAGCCATTTGTGCTTCTACAATCCTTCCACACGATTCAGATGTAAGCTAAGTTTTCTTTGTCTAGAAACTCATGACGAAATGACATATTTAATCACCCAACACATATTTTTCTTGGAAAAAAATGGGAGAAGGGGAAACAACATAGTATAATCACTACTGTGCAGTGTGGACACAATAGCATGTATAGGTGCAGATAATACAGGGAGGACAGGGTTAACCAAGATGCCTTTGCCCTGTGATGGAAGGTGTTTCTTAGCCAGCCAGTCCAGCCTCTCCTGGTTCTATCTTCTGGCAGAAACCCCCTTGTCTATTGACCCTGTGGCCACAGCTAAGAGGCACACAGGACAGCTTTCCCTTCTCAGTGCTGCTCACTCTTTTGATGAGCTCATGTGTCTGGGACAACCCTCGGAGTTGATCTCTCAGTTCCAGATTATCATTTGTCAGGCTTTGTATTTTTCAAGCATTTCAACTTTCTAGAATCTTAATAAGCTCTTAGTTGATTTGCATCCAGTGAAATCCAAAGTCAGAATTACGGGTCCTTGAATCTAGACCACTGTCTGAAGTTTTCTGTCCCTTAGCAGCAGGTGTTCCTATCCTGTGTGTTGTATCCTATCCTGCTAATGATGTACTGGGGTCGGGGTGGAGTGGGGAAAGTGCTAAAATTCCTTCTGCTTCCTTGCTGCATCCTAGAGGGTGGCTTTTTTTAATTTTATTTTATTTTTTTAAATTTACATCCAAATTAGTTAGCACATAGTGCAACAGTGATTTCAGGAGTAGATTCCTTAAGGCCCCTAACCCATTTAGCCCATCCCCCCCCCACACCCCCTCCAGTAACCCTCTGTTCTCCATATTTATAAGTCTCTTATGTTTTGTCCCCCTCCCTGTTTTTGTATTATTTTTGCTTTCCTTCCCTTATGTTCATCTGTTTTTTCTCTTAAAGTCCGCATATGAGTGAAGTCATATATTTGTCTTTCTCTAATTTCGCTTAGCATAATACTCTCCAGTTCCATCCATGTAGTTGCAAATGGCAAGGCTTCATTCTTTTTGATTGCCGAGTAATACTTCAATGTGTGTGTATGTGTATATATATATATATATATATACCACATCTTCTTTATCCATTCATCAATCGATGGACATTTGGGCTCTTTCCATACTTTGGCTGTTGTTGATAGTGCTGCTATAAACATGGGGGTGCATGTGTCCCTTCGAAAAGGCACACCTGTATCCCATGGATAAATGCCTAGTAGTGCAATTGCTGGATTGTAGGGTAGTTCTATTTTTAGTTTTATGGAGGAAAACCTCCATACTGTCTTCCAGAGTGGCTGCACCAGCTTACATTCCCACCAGCAATGCAGAAGAGGTTAGATGATGGCTTTTTATGCTGTAAAGATGTCAGGAAAGGGTGGAATATCATGGTACCTCCAGGTTCCCATCTTTTCTCCCTCTCTGTTTTTACCTCCCAACACTTCACTTATGCTAAGGTTACTGTGATAGAGAACTGAGCTTTTCCAGCTCGCAGCACTCCTCTCAGCCATCCTCAACAGCTGATGGAGATGGTGTGGGCTTCCCTGAGAAAGGCTGTTTCTGTCCCACTCAACTTGCTTCATCCTTACAGGCTATTACTGATGGCCATAAGAAGTATCCAATCTTCTACAATATAATTGTATTTTCTATCTCTAGAACATAGTTTGAGTCTCAAGATAGTATATGTGACAATTCAATTCCATCTGCCATGGAAGACATGACTGGGATTTCTGACTCCCCAGCCAAGAACAAAGGAATTCTTGGGGCGGTGCACCGCACTGTGATTCAGCCAGTTCTACATTTTAGGGTATCACATATAAAACCCTATTTCCAGAAGCCAATGGCATTATTATTTAGGACTTATTTCATTACAATGGAAAGAAACCCTACTTTCAATGGCTTAAACAAAAAAGGGGAATATATCAGCTCACCTGAATGGGAAAGCCAAGATTTTTGCTGCCTTTAGATGAGGTTATACTTAAGGCATGGAATTATGCCATCAGTCTACTCTCTCTTGCTCCCTTGAAATTTTAGCTGTCTTCCTTTGTATTGGTTTCACTCTCTACTGGTAGTCCCAGGTTGATATTTAACCAACAATAAGAAAGCACTACTTTCCTAATAGTTCCAGAAGTGCCATTGCTAACTCTCATAAGCTCAGCGTGGTCACATGCCCATCCCTCAACCCATCACTGTGGCTACAGAGGATGCCATACAATGACTGACCGTGTGCCCAAACATGGAGCCAAGAAGGAAAAACAGGCCTAACCTAAAACACACAGTCTGAGTGTGGGAAAGATGTTTTCCCAAGAAAAAAGAGTGATTCTGTTAGCAGAAGAAGAGATGGTGGGTGGGCAAACAACAGAAGTTCACTTTAAGGACCACGGCTGTTTGTGCTGGCTGTTGTGTCCCCAGGGCACAATACAGTGCCTGCCACATAGGACATGCTCTATCAGTATTCGTTGAATGGATGGATGGGTGAATGAATGAATGAGTGAATAAGGGAATTCAGACATTATCTTTATATTCCATTTACTCCTGGGGGAGCTCAATGGAATATGAGTTCTTCAAGAGCTTCCATGCGTTCCGATGTACAGTCTAATTTTAATGACCCCTGGATATGCCCAGTTGGAGAAATAATTCTCTTCTCCCAATAGGGATCCCTTTTTCCAACATTGTCCCAGAAGGAAAATCTGGCAATGTCCCCCCAAATTTAAAAATACAACATAAGTTTTTCTGAAGCAGCAGAGTTATATATTGATTCTTTTTAAAAGTTATTTATTCTGCATTTACTGAGCACCTATCACATGCCAGACACTAGGCGAAGTATAGAATATAGGTATAAAAAGTCATAACCTCTTATTTTAAGAAGATCAAGCCTAGTGGACAGACCAAGTGATTGAAAAAATGGAGGCAGCTTATGGAGTAAAAGATTATGGTCTTTGGTGTCTGGTTCCATCACTTAATTACCATATAACATCAGAAGAATTAACCTCTTCAAGCCTCATTTTCCTTATCAGTAAAATTAGTTACAATAATATCACCAACTTCATAGAGGTGTCAGGTGAATCAAATCATAATACACATGTGCAACATGTAGCTAGAGCCTGGAACAAATGATAGTGCTTCTAGTTGAGTCTGTAGAAGTTCAGAGGAAGAGCAAGTAACTCATCCTGGAGAAGTCAAAGGTCTCATGACAGATCAGATTTGAGCTGGTTCTTAAGGATGAGCAGGAGATCAAAAAGCAGAGGGTCTAGGGGAGTGCATTCTGACAGGGGGATCGGTTTATTCAAAGCTTTGAAAACCCAAAGAAAATTGGTCATTTACAGAGCAGCAAATATTTCACGATGCCTTATATATTGCTGGGATAGTGACAGTAATGGAAACGTATGAGATACCAACATTCAGAGAAAGAATGAGGATTCTGGGATTTCTTTGTCCAATGGGAGTACAGGGCACCTGGGAATCCCTGCCCAATTACTACAAATCATTGTGTCCCAGGTAAGTGGGTGTCAGAATAGCCATTATCTCCTATACATGCATTAAGACGGTGCCTTTCAGACGGATGGAGAAGTTGAGGGTCCATTTACAGTTCCTTCCAAATGACTCGCAGTAATTCACAATATTTATTATTCAGAATCTGAGTGAAGCAGGGATGGTGAGTTGGCGGAAGTCAGGGGGAGTAGGAGATGGCTTGACTCCTGGGGGAAAGGTTGGGATGTTCAATGAGATAATATCCATAAAGCACTTTGATCTCCCCGAGGCACCATGCTACATCTCCTGTTTGGAGACTATGAGATCTGGTGAGATAATGTTTCTAAGTAGAGATGCCAGAATAAAGGAATGCTAGACAGAACAAAGAGGAGAAAAGACTTGCTCCTTAAGTAATTTCCCTCATCAGCACCAAGGCTAGAACCAGCCATCACAATAAGCACAAAGAAATGCCAGTTTGCTAATATGGGGACTTGGGTCCAGATATGCAGGTCTACACGGCATCATCTTTCTCCAGGAAGAAGCCCAGCCCTTCCCACACCAAGCTAAATGCCAGGCTTGCATCAAACAGACTGACAGGGCTCCTGAGCCGTCCTCTCTGCTCTGGCCCTTAGGCTTTCTCTCTAGCCCAGCTCATGTCCCATGTCCCCACCTAATTCAGATTGCCAGTTTTGAAAGAGGGAAAGAAGACCAGCTTCCAAATTTCTGACTAGCTGCTTACTGATGCCAGAGGCTTCTTGTGGTTTCATGCCATAGAAAGAATACATACTTTGCCCCCAAGACGGGCAAAGGAGGGCTGGGCTGGGCCTGTGTAAAGTAATGTTCTTCTTCTTTTCTCTCACCCTGCTCAGTGCCTCCTTTTCTCTGGATCATTCCCTCATTCCTGCCTGGCATTACGAGGCACAGAAGACCCAGTCCCATGAAACTCCGGGCAATCCACTCTATACCCTTAAAGCAAAATTCTCATGTAATGTTTCACATGGATCCTTACAGATCCTTATCATGGCAACTGGCTGGCTCTTCATCCAACCTATTCACGCATCCTGGAGAGAAATTCAAAAGGGTGTAATAGTAAAATATTCACAAAGAAGAGAGAAGTTTAATTCTCTTTGTCCCCTCACCCAAAGTTTGCCCCCTTTCACCATGACCCAATTTTATGTCCCTGATGATTCAACTTGAATAGGATCCACTATAGAATTCCGTCTCCTCACACATTTACATCAGTTATAATGAAATTAACTGCTGTAACAACTGATGTCCAAAATTGCAGAGGCCTGACTTTTTTAAAAAGCTTGTTTTTTAAAAAAAAATCAATTAATTAATTTATTGTTTAATTTATATCCAAGTTACTTAGCATATAGTGCAACAATGATTTCAGGAGTAGATTCCTTAAGGCCCCTTACCCATTTAGCACATTCACCCTCCCACAACGCCTCCAGCAACCCTCTGTTTGTTCTCTATATTTAAGAGTTTCTTATGTTTTGTACCCCTCCCTGTTTTTATATTAGTTTTGCTTCCCTTCCCTTATGTTCATCTGTTTTGTATCTTAAATTCCTCATAATAGTGAAGTCATATCATATTTGTCTCTCTCTGACTAATTTTGCTTAGCATAATACCCTCCAGTTCCATCCGTAGCTGCAAATGGCAAGATTTCATTCTTTTTGATTGCCAAGTAATACTCCATTGTGTATGTATGTATATATCTATATATATCTATATATATATCACATCTTCTTTATCCATTCATCCGTTAATGGACATTTGGGCTCTTTCCACACTCTGGCTATTGTCAATAGTGCTGCTATAAACACCTAGTAGTGCAATTGCTGGGTCGTAGGTCAGTTCTATTTTTAATTTTTTGAGGAACCTCCATACTGTTTTCCAGAGTGGCTGCACTAGTTTGCATTCCCACCAACAGTGCAAAAAATATCCTCTTTCTGCACATCCTTGCCAACATCTGCTGTTGCCTGAGTGGTTAATGTTAGCCATTCTGACAGGTGGGAGGTGGTATCTCATTGTGGCTTTGATTTGTATTTCCCTGATGGTGACTGATGTTGAGAATTTTCTCATGTGTCTGTTAGCCACCTGGATGTCTTCTTCTGAAAAGTGTCTATTTGTGTCTTTTGCCCATTTCTTCACTGGATTATTTGTTTTTTGGGTGTTGACTTTATAAGTTCTTTATAAATTATGGATATTAACCCTTTATCTGATATGTCATTTGCAAATATCTTCTCCCATTGTGTCGGTTGCCTTTTAGTTTTGTTGATGGTTTCCTTCACTGTGCAGAAGCTTTTTATTTTAATGAGATCCCAATAGCTCATTTTTGAAAAGCTTGTTTTTTTATTCACGGTCAAGGTGTGTGTTTTTTTGCTGTTATGGGAAGCATGTCAAGGGGCAAGGAGAGAGGGTGGTATGGACCAAAAATTTCCCCAGTGTCATGGCATTAGGAGATAGGCTTTTGGGTGGTGATTAGGTCATGAGAGTAGAGCTCCCCAAAATGGAATTAATGTCCCAAGAAAAGAGACACAAGAGAGATGATCTCTCTCCACTATGTGAGGACACAGCAAGACGGCATCTACCTGCACCCTAGGAGGTGAGCTTTCACTAGGAACTGAATTGGCCAGCACCTTGATCTCGGAAATTCCAGCCTCCAGAAACATGAGAAATAAATTTCTGTCATTTAAGTCACCAAGGTTATGATATTTTTGTTATAGCAGCCTGAAGCGACCAAGACAGAAGCAGCTGTGTTTCATTCAGAAATCAAGGTTGTCACCTTGAACGGCTCTGCCATCTTCATCAGGTGGCTTTCAAAGTCATCCTGGGTGTCGACCTTCACTTTGCAAAAAGGAGGGGCGCCTGGGTGGCGTAGTCGGTTAAGCGTCCGACTTCAGCTCAGGTCAGGATCTCACGGTCTGTGAGTTCGAGCCCCGCGTCGGGCTCTGGGCTGATGGCTCAGAGCCTGGAGCCTGCTTCCGATTCTGTGTCTCCCTCTCTCTCTGCCCCTCCCCCGTTCATGCTCTGTCTCTCTCTGTCTCAAAAATGAATAAACGTTAAAAAAGGAGAAGAACATGAAAGATTAAGCGTGAGAGACTGTTGCAGTCCAGGCCTTGAAGGGGTGCGTCTCAGGGCCGTTCATATCCCACGGAAGGGGTGCGTCTCAGGGCCGTTCATATCCCACGGACTAGAATGCAGTCACACAGCCCCAGAGAATTGCAACAAAGGCAATGTGTTGTTGCAGTCTTGCCACCACCACAGGAGCAAGGTCCAAAGGTTTGATGAAGAACTGCCAGTTGCCATGATATGGATTGCAAAGGATCCATGTGGGACATGACATGAGAATCTGGCTCTAAGGGGACAGAGTTGAGGCTCTGGAAGAGCAGCAGACTTGCGTATCTAACTTAAGCCAGGGAGACCACCGAAGATGTATGGAAGATGAGATGTTAGCCCTAGCTCTCGAAAGCTGCTTGCAGGGACCTTATGATCTAGGGAGGTGGACACAGGGCTGAGGTCCTAGAGGCCCAGAGCAGTGGGGAAATGCCACATGCTGATAATTGCAGGCAGAAATGAGAAGAGCAGCCACATGGACAGTGAAACAAATGTAGGGCTCAATGAAGGAAGCGGTTGAAGAGCTCATCCTTGCATAGTCTAAGGCTCTGAGGAAAATGGCAGACATGTGGGAGGAGAGGAGGCCTGTGAGTGGGCATGGAGACCCTCTGCGTATGAAGGGAAGTGGCACGGAGGTTGGTAAATGACATCACTGGGGGCAGGAAAAAAGCTGTGGGATTGCCTTAAAGAAGGAGGAGATGCAGACAATGTTCTAGATGGTGAGTGGGAAGGTAAAGGCATCCCAACGCCACCAAAGGTGCTGAGGTGGAAGGTGTGAGGGGGTGAGCAGCCTTCAGTCCAGGTGAAGCCATGGAGGCCCGCACCAGGAACCCAGTGAGGACAGGCAGGGTCTTACAGAGGCCAAGCATGGAGGTCCAAGGGGAGAATCACCGGGCACTTGGGCTGGGGCTGAGTTGGGGTGGGGGGGCGCTTTCAGAAAATGGGAGAGTACAAGTCCCCAGGTGGACTTTGGGCTGAGGGAGGCCGTGAGCCCCGAGTGATGACCAGGCAATTTTTAATTAATTAATTAATTTATCTTTTATTTTAAGAGAGAGAGAGAGAGAGAGAGAGAGAGAGAAAGTGTGAGAGTGAATGGGGGAGGGGCAGAGAGAAAGGGAGAGAGAGAATTCCAAGCAGGCTCTGTGCTAATAGCACAGAGCCTGACACGGGGCTTCAGCTCTTGAACCACGAGATCATGATCTGAGCTGTGAGATCAAGAGTCCCACACTTAACTGACTGAGCCACCCAGGCGCCCCTACAACTTTGTAAATTATGTAAATTACATAGAAAAGTTATCAACTACTTCCCCCAAATGAAGAGGTTTGTGTTATTTACACATTTTTATAGAGGCATAAAATACAAACAGGATAAAATTACTTTAAAAATGTATATCAACGGCTAATAGGTGAGTAATAATGAATATTTAAGCAAGACCTGAAACTCAAAGTAAGAAGTCATTCTGCTGCTCTTTTCCTCACTCACATTAGGCTTATCTGCACTGGCAAATGTTGCGACAGAGAAGCAGAATTCGAGTTTCGTCGGGGAAGGAAAAGGATGGATTCTACTTTAAAGGTTAAATTTCGATCTGGGAGCTGTAACAGCACTGTCAAATAATGATTATTGTTATTTTTACAAATCTATTTCACTTTAAAACAAGTTGGGAAATTTCTGACTTAGTTTAAATGAGACCTCAATTCTCCCAGGCCTGATCAGCCACCTGAGGCAGGGTCTCCTGCTGGAAAAGTGCTGTGCTGAGTCATTAAAATGGCAGCTCCCACTGAGAGAAATAACGGAGCCAGATTCTCCAGGCAGGGCTGCTGAGCAGGAGGGGGAGGGAGGGAGGGAAGCTAATTTTTCTAGGCAGATCTGAACGCTTCTTTTTCTTAGGCACTCTTAGTCAATATTTATCTAGCTATTCAGAGAATTATAACTAATCATTTATCTCTTTTCCCTTTTCATTATATTTCTCTGCCTCTTTGTGGTACAGTGAACTTGAGCAACAGAAGGAAGTTCTTGCCTTTTTATTGCACATTTGAAGGTATCAGACGTAAAACTTCTGGCAGAGGAATGATCGGATTGTGAAATTCAGACCGTTGGTGCAAGACCTGTGAAAAATAAGCCTTTCCCCCGTCTCCTTCTGGGTGTAGATTTATAGAGAGTTAGACGTTATGAAGTATGATTTATTTTTCTAGAACCTTTTTTATTTTTATTTTTTTGTACATTTTGGGGTGTCACTAACCCAGTCCTTCTGTGACTTTGGACATTAGAGCAGTTTCCCTGGGAGAAGAAATGTTGTTTGCCATTGCACAGTACAGTGGGTCACACAGCAGGTATCATCTGAACAGTAAAAGGTCTCAATTTGCATTTCAGTAAGAACCCTGGAGGCCAAGGCCTTCCAACAAGCCCTTTTGGTGGGGGAGGGGGAAGCACTGACATGCCTGATCACAGTCCCCAGAGGACAAGAAGTCAGAGGATAAGAAGTCAAAGGTCAAGGTCCCCTGGAAACACTGTGAAAGGCAGTTTGTGCACAGATGTTTTCTTGGGAAGGAAGCGAAGGGAGCAGAAGGGAGAGTCGAAGAAGGATGCAGCTCCAGTGGAAACCCAGGGGAGCTCTGAGGTGACTCCTCAGTGAGGTCCAAAGTTGAGATGACAGCACTGGGTCTCTGTGTCCCACACTGACCAGTGACCGGATGGCCTCTTTCCCAGGGAGGAGCTACCTTGGGAGAGGCAGCTCCCTTTGGCTAAGGACAATTCCCATAGACTGCAGTCTCCCAGCAATGGGGGGCATCCAAATGGCACACCACAGCATCCACTATGGGGCCACTTTTTACTGCCCAAGCCTTTCTTGCACTCTAAGGGACTCTTCTCTATCACTTGCATAGGGATTTTCATTTGTATGATCCTTCCGCATCTACTGTCTAGTTTCATAAAGCATATGAGAATGCTAGATGGGAAGAGAACATGAACTAATTCAACACACTCATTTTATAAATGGAGAAATGGAGGCCAAGACAATAGCAATAATTCACTCGAGGTCCTATAGTTATAGCAGAGCTGGGACTGGAATCCTGGTCTCTGACTTCCCCACTCCCAAGTTCTTCCCACTATGCATGGCTGCTGCTTCCATTTTATTCTTACAGCTCCCTTGAAGAATAGGCAGGAGAGGTATTGTAGATGTAGACGATACAGATACAGACACAGATATATAAAGACAAAGTGACACCAAGGCTCACAAAGCGAGAATGTCCGTCTGATGACAAAGCTGGTTCTCTGTGAATCACATCACACTGAGGGCCTCTCCCAAGGGCCCCCATCTCTATTCAGTTCAGCTCAATGGTCCTTTTTTTGAGCAAATGGACATTGTGCTAGGTCCTGGTGATCTAAAGATGAATTAGATACTATATCAACTTCCAATGAGTTTGCTCTACATAAGTGGGGAAAAAAGAAAATTACAAATCGGTTCAATGTCACTCAGTAAACGTTCTGATAGAACTAAACAATGCTGTCAGGGTACAAAGGAGGACCCCAACTCAGCCTCAGGGCTTCCTGGAAGAGACAATACCTGAGGTGTTCTTATTTATTTATTTATTTATTTATAGATCAAGAGCATGTGAAAGTTGGGGAGAGGGGCAAAGGGAGACAGAATCTTAACCAGGCTCCACGCTCAGCATGGAGCCCAACACGGGGCTCAATCAACGATCGTGAGATCATGATCAGAGCAGAAATCAAGTTGGAGGCTCAACTGAGTGAGCCACCCAGGTTCCCCCCGAAGGTGGTCATGTTTGAATAAGAGACCCAACACCTCATTTTCCCCACACATCTCCACCAGATTTTCCTTGGCATTCCCTAGCTCAGGTGGTGGCTCCATCATCTACTCAGCGACTAGAGCTGGGTACAAATAAGAGGGGGCCAGGGCTTGGCTTTCTTCCTCCTTCATTCTACCTGCAACAAGCCATCTGCTGCTGAGGATTCATTACTAAGCTGTCTCACCACCCCTAACCCTCGCCTTTGACTTAGTTTATATATCATGACTTCTTAACTTGATGAGTAAAACCACCTCCTATCTGGTCTCCTTGCCCCAGTTTTGCTCTGCCCTTTCCTTTCTGTCTGTACCATCTTTCTACAGGACAAATAAAGTCTCTGCCATTCCCTGTTAAAAATCCTACCGTGACCTCACACAGATTTATTCTAATATGAAAGCCTTGACACATGGTTTCAGATACTGCTCATCTGCCTGGAAAGTCCTTAAATGAATCCCCTTTTTACCTTGCAAACTCCTGTTCTTTCTTCAACACTCAGCTCAGACACCTCCTTCTCCAGGAAGCCCTCTCTGATGTCCCCATTGTACCCTGTGTTTAACCCAACTGAGCCTTTATCACACAGATCAGTATTCACTGATATAATTTCATGTCTTTCCTGCTAAGCTATGAGATCCTAGAGGGTTAGAGGTTGTGTGTGGGGGTGGGGTGGGGGGTTGCTTGTTTGATTTGTATTCCAAACACCTGCACATGGAAGCTGATCAGTACTTGTGGAAGAGAGGCAATCTGGGGTAGCAGGAATGGCTTGAGCAAAGGCATGACAGAATGTAACAACGGGGCGCTTAGGGTTACATGGCAAAAAGTATCATGATAATGTAAAGCAGGAGAGGGTAAACTTTTCCTGTAATGGACCAGAGCATACATATTTTAGGCTTTTGGGGCCAAGAGGTAAAGTTCAAGACACTATGTTGGTACTTGTATAACCATTTAATATGCAACTGTTCAGAAATATAAAAACTAGTCTTAGCTTTTGCTCTGATCATGAGGGCCAGGTTTGGCCCATGGGTTGTCATTTGCCAGCTCTTGCCACAAAGGATGATGAGTTCCACAGTCATGGAAAAGGCTGGAGAAGTAAGTGGTTGCCTAATTGTGGAGAGCTAAAATGGCAGGTGTAAGACCTCGGATTTGATTCTATAATCAATGGCAAGCCATCAAAGGGTTTTAGGCAGGGAAGTGAGTACATAGGATCTGTATTTTATAAAGGCTCATTTGGCTAGAATGGAGAAGGAACTCTTCATCTGGGCAGGACAAAACTGCACCAACCCAGTTGCCACCTTTTGACTCCAACACAGAAGCATCTCAGATGGATCCCAACACCATCTCTTCTCCTGAATTAAGAATTCCTGGCAGACAGTCCCCAGTGACTATAATCTCTTATATCTTCCTGTATGGAATAGGGGCCTTGGGTTGGGAGAACATTCCAAAAGGATCACTTTCTTTTGCCCTTCCATGGAAAATGAATCAGATCATTTATAACCAATGGAACAGGGCCCACAAAGAACATTTCCTGTGGATCTTCAGATCCAGTTCTGCCTGGATCTCCTCATGACAATAGTTGTGTATCTGACCTTGACTTCACATTAGTCCCAACTCCCACACTTAGTTCCAAAACAGGTATTAAATCACTCAGGAGCTAAGCCAAGCCAGGCTGAAAGAGGAAACAGCCTTGGCCAGGTCTGTGCTCCAGCATACTCTACAGACATCAAAACAAAGACAGGGTAAAAATCTAATGAAATCACTCTCAAACAATGAAAGCAAGATGTTGACATCCTTTTCAGGGTCTGGCCATAATTAAGACATAATTGTAATGTCCATGGATAAGACAAGCAACTGAGTCAGAAGGCTTTCCAGCAGGAGGTCTAAGTCAGATGATGACAATTACTGGATATTACAAATCTGCACAGGAGTTAAATGGGTATCTGCTTTGGAATATCTGTTTTGATTTAGCGAGGCCACCCCCAGAACGATTAACTTAACAAAGGCCTCTAGGGTGGCCACACCCACTTTTATTCCCTATATTAACTTTCCTCTCCACACTTCCCTCTAAGAAAGCAACCTTGACCCTGACTCTACTGATCAGCTGAGGTCATGGTAAGCATACTTCACCATTGTCTTTCTGGTTCTGCATTCTGTACTCAACTTCCTATAGAGGAAATGTGTTTGTGTTGGTGTGAGATCCGATCTGTTAGCTCCAGGTTACAATGAGACCAAATTAGTCACTCAAATGCTGAGTCTTCAGCAACTCTGTCCTTCCCACCTACCCCCTCACTTTATTCAGGTGAAGTGGCTTCCTTAGGGTTCTGCAAAGATCCTCTCTACACTATGTCACTAAGGAAGGATAGAGGTCAGACTTGACCAATGTTCTCTGAAGAACTTTTGGTTTTATGAGTTCTATTCAGAATTGCGCTTTAGAAACATAGCTAATATGTATTAAATAACTTGAGATTGTCCAACTTCAAAAGTTTTAAATTATCTTAAGAAAGCCATCATGAGAAATGTCTACAATTCTCCCCAAATAATCTATCTAATATGCTGATGATCAAATATTTAAGTTTTTTTTTAATGTTTATTGATTTTTGAGAGAGAGAGAGTGACAGAGCATGAGCAGGTGAGGGGCAGAGAGAGAGGGAGACACAGAATCCAAAGCAGGCTCTCGGCTCTGAGCTGTCAGCACAGAGCCCGACGTGGGGATCGAACTCATAACCGTGAGATCGTGACCTGAGCAGAAGCCGGATGCTTAACCGACTGAGCCGCCCAGGCGTCCCTAATCAAATATTTTAGATGCACTATAACAAGTTGCTAGGTCTCTTAAGGATCTTATGGTTCAGACCCTCATATTTTAACAACTAATATCCAACTTTTAAACGGGTATCCTGGTGGGGAATGTGATTGAGATTTTGAATTAAACAGAATCTGTGTAGAATACTGTGACTGTAGCAGATTATCCCACTAAACCCTTGGCTACTGGTGACCTGCAGAGCAGTTATCTATTTCCTGCTGTAGCAAGACTTCTGTCCATCTTTAAAGAGAAGACCTTGCCTAACAGGTTACATTTAGTTGGGGAGTCCTTCTCAGAATTACAGGGCTCTGGGAGTTAGAGGTATTTATAGGACATTTGTAAAGGATTATTTCTGGATTGCTAAACCACTTAGTGACTTGTTTTGAGGCTATCCAGTTAAGAATAGGGTACTGTCTAAGAGGAAAAGGAAGCTCCAGGGGTAACAATAACCCAGACATCCCCCACCCCCGACCACCACTGCTCTTAAACCTTTTGATAACTGATGAAGGGAGGCCTATGACCAGGTATTAGAATTCTGCCTTTACAAGATTTTTGTCAGTCCTTATTTTATACAGAGAGGTCAGGCTTAAGTGCCTGGGCTAATGTTAATCTAGGGTAAAAATCTTAATTTTTAGTCTACAACTCTCATTATCAAAGGCTTATATATACGTGAGACCAGGTACTCAACCCACAAATCCAAACTTCCTTAAGATAAGCAATCATTCACAAATTTGGGGGATATGTGCAGTGGGTCATGGTGTGTGGTCAGTCAGAATGGGAACCTGCCTTGGTTCACATCACACATCCTCCTGCTTACACATCCACTGGCCCGTAGAAGTAAGGAGGCAACATGTGAGAAAGGCATGGGTAGTGATAAATGCTGCATCCACTATTCCAGGCTTAGCCCACCATCCAAAATCACCCAGATTATAGGAGAGAGATTGCTTTTAGTATGTGGGTTCTAGGCCAGAATTCACCAGATGAAGGAGAAATTCCGAACATAACTTGCTGAGAGAAGGCCGTAAACTAGAGGAAGTGCAGAAATCTGATAAAATTCCAAAGTGGAGATTGTGTGTGGACCCTTTGATCCCCTAAATGAGTTAGGTGTCAGATGGCTCAAGTTCCTGTTGATGAGTGGCTCTTGGCTTCTGCTTGGCAGACTCAACTGTGTTGGGCTATATGGGGGTAGTTCTCCTAACCAGAGCTCTAGACAATTAAATGTTTCATAGAATCACCATGACTTTTTCGGGGCTCATTTCCTGCACTTTGACCACACGCAAGGGCCCGAGTCTCTGTCACCTGATGAGGGAGCAGTCCTCAGTAGCCAGCTCTGTTGTACTTTCTGTATAACCCCAAACTCCACAGCAGCACTGCTTCCCCTTTCAGATGTCTCCTGGTGCCTTAGCTTGGGGTCCTAACTTGAACGAAGGTCATAACCAAGTCTACCTCTGGTAGACTAAGGCACTGACCATGGCCCCATGGGCCGGCCAGGGCAGGACGGACCATTGTGGGAGTGCAGACATCACTTAGCTTTGCAACTCTGCTTCCCCCTGAATGAATGCCATCAACACCCAATCTGTTTCTAGACCTTGTGAAACAAAAAATCTAGTCACTGCTGGAGAGCACCTCCCTGTTACACCATCACGCACTCATCAACTCTGAGGGACACTGCATAATCCCTTGGTAAAGGGGAGAAACTAATTTTTGGAGCTGGCTGGGCTCACTCGAGTGCCCCTGAGTTTGGAACGGAGGGAGTGGACACACCTCTGACACAGTTCTAAGATGAGAGGTGGGCGGAGAGCAGGGCAGCTCTGTTTTACAACAATGGCAAGCATGCGTCAAGTGTTTACTATGTGACAGGCATTGTCGAAGGAATTCGCATGTATGACGAGGTCATTAGAGCCTCCCAACAATCAAAGTATGAACTATTTTTGTTCTTAAATTATGAATAAGAAAAGTGAGGCACAGAGAAGTGAAGGAATTTGATGCAGATAGTGAGGGGTCCTCTGGGGAGCCAAGCCCAGGCTGCTGGCTCCTGTGCCCTTGCCACTACGCCACTCAGCCCCTGCGAGGACTCTATTTCACATCTATCATTGAATCTTTCCAGGGATTCTAGAGCTTTACTAAGCCCATCTTACAGATAAGAAGTTGAGTCTCAGAGAGGGTACGTAATTTTTCCAAAAAGCACAGGGTTAGTCAGCACCCAAGCAGGGATTTTAATCCCTGCCTCCAAAGCCCACACTTTCCCCCATACAACACACTCAATAGGTTCATTTTCCAGAAGTTTTGAAACCTATGAGGATGAAAGAGAGAAGTGGGGAAGGGGGGGGGTGGGTGGGAGAGCAACTGAGAAGGGAGGGAAAAAAATTGATATTTAGGGAACAATTAAATTAATGAAATATTTATTTTTCACACATGTTACAGATCTGAAGTTATATTGCATGAGGTTCAGGACATAAAAATATATTATGTGTTACTTGTTTGCAAATAAAATGTCCAGGCCTCATTCACTTCATGAACTAGGAAAGGTTCGAAACACATTGGGACAACTTAAAAACAAACAAAAACATAAGACCCTTAGGGGATACAAAAAACCCAAAAACATGTTTTCTGTTCATTTAAAAAAACACTGTCATGATTTCTCCTCTTTGGTTACTAAGGGCTCTGCATCAGTCGCACACAATTTGCAGTTGACCGTTTGAGAGAAAGTATTTTGGCCCAACTCTGCGGCTTCCCTGCCTTGCCCACAAAGGGTGGCACGTTCCCGAGCACTGCCGCCATTCATCAAATGGGCTTGGCTTTTAGACTCAGCTTTTAGAGCCACCCCGTGGGGAAGGGCAATTGTTCCCCACGGTCTCAAGGGAAGACATCAGTTTGGCGGTGACAGTCCCCGAACCACATGCATAATTGTTCTGAGAGAAGTATTATAGGACCAACAAAAAGAAATCTGTGCTGTATTATTTTGCAGGTTCCAACTGGTTGGATATAAAACAAAACAAAAAAGAAATTACATACTTGATGTGAAATTAGAGCATTTAACATTTCTGTTTCTTTTCGACATTTTAATCTATTCCTCCACGAGGATAGCTAATGGTTGTCTAAAAAGCTTTTGCCACTTTTGTACCGCATTTTAAGATGCCTATTTTCTTTAGCTGGTCCTTCCAACAAAATCATGTTCATTTTGTTCTTAGGATTTATTTCCAAGGATACAGTTCTTAGAGTAATTTAGGAATTATCCAAAGAATTATTAAAGGATTTAAGAGTCTTAATATAGCAGTATTAATTTACTAAGAGAACCTTCAGGAAATTTGTTTGAATGTCTGGTGGTGAGAAAAAAAATCTTAGAAAAAATAGAACCATGGGCTTCGAAATAATTAATAATAAGAGAGATGGAGAAATGTAATTGTTATAAATAGAAGTTTTTTTCACATATAAATGAGTATGTGTGTAGATTACACTTACATCAGGCAAATTCCCTTGATGGTGTTGTGCTAATATTTTCTTCCCCAACTACATTATATTTTTCCATCATCATGAAGAGATGATGTGTAAACTTATCTACAAGGAAGGGTGATGAGCTTGTTCATGAACACTTTCTCTATCTACAGTTCTACTCCTAAAGCAAGTCCTCCTTTCCTCCTAGGCTTAATAATAAGAACGATTTGGGTTTCAAAAGTCATATTTAATATCAGAAAGCAAGTCCTTTATGTATTTCCTTGTGTTGGCTACTGCTGAATGAGTCAGATGGTCTTCATTAAACGATCAACTTTGAACCTAGCAGAGTACACAAAGCATAATCCACGACTCTGCCGACTCTTCTTCCCCCTTGTGCACATTCGAATGTTTTCATCCATAACAGATGAAATGCATCACCCTCACTAACATATCACCTAGTAACAAGCAGGACACAGAAGTTCTCCTCCATGGAATAGTTCTATAATTTGTGGGAAAATGCTGTGAAGGCTACGTATGGGGGAGCAAGAGTCCAGAAGGCGTGCTCAAGTGCCCAAGAGGATTCATAACTTGCCTTCCAAGGTGGCAGGTCTGTTCTTTCACAGAGCGCTAGCCTTTCTTTCACAGAGCGCTAGGGGATATTTTAGAAAGAGCATCTGGGGTGGAGCTGAATGGTGGGAAAGAGAGAGAGTGGTTACCTTTCCATTGGTGCAAAAGGAGAGAAAAGAAGGACCCCTTGTGGGTGGGCAATAGAAAGAGAACAAAAGGAAGGGGAGATGTGTGAACTTGGGGTTCCAGGCCGAATGCTGTATAATGTATGTGCTAACCCTCTTTGTTCATTACACAAGGAACAGATTGCTCACAAATGTAGTTGGATGAGTTAACTCTATAGAGGAATTCAGAGAAGAAGACAGAGAACAAATGTCCGGTTTACATTCTCTTGAAATCAACACAAGTAGCTGTCCCTACCTCCCAAATCTGCAGGCTTGAAAATGAGCTGAAAAGTTGTGAATGGTGTTCTGCTTTCTAGAAAATGAGTGGTGGAGTATTGACCCCAAGCTCCTTCCTATATAACTCAAGAGGAGGATCTATTTTATAGTGAAAGTGTTAGAGACTATTTTTTTTAAGTTTATTTATTGAGGGAGGGAGAGAGAGAGAGAGAGAGAGAGAGAGAACGATTGGGGGAGGGGCAGAGAGGGAAAGAGAGAATCCCAAGCAGGCTCCATGCTGTCAGTGTCAGCTCAGAGCCCGACACAGGGCTGGATCCCACGAACCATAGATCATGACTTGAGCCGAAATCAAGAGTCAGACGTTTGACTGAGCCACCCAGGTGCCCGTAAAGTGTTAGAGATTTTTTTTTTAGTACAAATCATTATACATTTCTTTAAACCCTTAGAGTGTACAACACCCAGAGCAAACCCTAGTCTAAATTATGGACTCTTTAATGACTTGACAATGTAGGTCCATTAAATATATCATTGTGGTGGGGGATATTGACAATGGGAAGGCCATGCATGTGTGGGGATAGAAGGTATATGAAAAGTCTCTGTCCTTTCTGCTCAACTTTGCTGTGAACCCAACACTGCTCTAAAAATAAAGTCTATTTTTTAAAAAGCAGTCTCTGCCTTTACCCTAAATTGACTTTGTTTCATACCATTTATCACTATATGAATGGCTAATGTTTTTATGACTTATTATCTGATTTGTTTTTCTCTCTCTTCTCACTACAGTGTAGGGAAGGGACTTTGTCATTATAACCATTGTATTTCCAGCACTTTGAAGATGTTTGGTACTTAGTAGGTGTTTAATAAGTATTCATCGAATAAACAAATGATAGTAAGACCATAAATATACATGATCCCAAATGAATGATCTTTGGTAGAATTCAATAATTTGGTAGGCATGTGACCACAAGCAAATCACTTCCCATCTCTGGGATTCATTTTCCAAGTCGTCCAATAAAGAGCTTTCCCTAAATCAGCAGTGAGCAATCCCTGGTATGAAAAGTACATGTGGCCCACCTAGTTACACATATGATCTAATTTGTGTGCTAATTTATGATAAGTAATATCATCTTTGATCTAATTTAAGCATGAAGTTAGAAACTAGAAAGCTGCTTCCTTTGTGCAACTTCTCCAATATGCACAGAAATTAACATTTCAGCGACTAAAAGGTGGTGCCAAATTTCTCACTGGCATTTTTCTATTTAATAAGCAGCTAACTTAAGTTATTAAAATATACATTTCTCTGCAGGAATCAATAAAGCTATTTTTTTTTCATTCTAACAGAAAAAATTGTGCATACCTTTTCTCCCCTTCGTTGGCCCTGGTACAAGATAAAAAGGTTGCTGATACTTGGTAGACTCTCTAACTCTTTTTGGAGATAAATGACTAAGGTTTATCAAAGAGGACGTGGAGGTGGTGTGCAGCCAATAAATCTCAATTAGTCTATAGTAATTCTGTACTATCGTTACAAATCAGGGGCTCATAACTAAATCCCCTGGAACGACTGTGCTTCCTACATTTTGTTAACTGTAAGGTAAGGTAATGGAAAAACAAATGAATCACCAGCTCCCTTGACATCTATTATTTAGGGTGATAGGAAGAGGGGTAAAGGAGGCAGCTGGCAGGAACTGGGTTCTTTGTTTTAACTCCACACTTGAAGACTCTTGCTCTTCTTTATGGATTCTGAACTTCACGTGTAATTAAATCTCCAAAGAATAGAATGACGATTGGCAAGTTGCCACTCTAGGAAATGTGATTGATTGAACAATACATTTCCAACTGTTCTCTCCGCTTCCACACTTTTCCTTTTGCAAGGCATACTAAACACCACCATCATGATACTGCCTAGATCTGACCATATTGCTCTCCTGCTCAGAAACCTATGAAGTCTCCCCAACACCTGGAAAATCCAACCTAGGGTTTTAGCATGGCCTTCGATGCTTCTGGTCTTTGCAGAATGAATGCTCTCCGTGAACTTCATGAGGCCCTGAATGGATCCTAGATGTTCCTCTTTTCCTCTGTGTTTCCTCTCTTCCTCCAGACTGAGTGTACCTCTCTGTCCACTGCCCCCCACTCTTGCCAGTACCCTAGAAACTCATAGCGATGCCCTCCTTTTCTGGAAATCTTCCTATAGACCTATAACTACACATGCTCTTTGGGAATTTTCGATCTCTCAGATTGACAGTGACTCATTCTGCCTTTTAATAGACTTAATTATTTGATTCTTATTACCGTTTCAAGACTATAAGCTTCCTAAAGCCTGGGACCAAGTCTCATTCATCCGATTCCAAAACTGCATTCTTTCCACTGGTACAAACTGCTTCTTTCCTTAGGAGGAGCAGCTAAACCACTTGGCAGTAGTCTATCTCCTTGAATAGGAAACATTCCACCGGGACTCGTAACTTCTCTTTAACACACAGGTGGCCCTAATTCTATCTCCTGTCACCCATTTAAAGAAAGACTGTGAGTCACAACAGCAAGACCCCCGCCCTCCCACCCCCCACAGTGAGGTCAGCACATGACAAGAATGGTAAAGACTACGCCAGCCTGTCCTTGTAGCTAAGCAATTGCATTTGCAATCCAGAAAGGGCCGGAGGTGATCCCCTTCCCCTTGGCCCCTGTATTAGTTTCCTGTGGCTACTGTACCTAATTACTAGGAACTGGGTGACTTAAAACAATAGATATTTATTCTCTCACAGTTCAGAGGCCAAAAGTCCAAGATCAAGGTGTCTACATGCGCTCTCTGAAGGCTGCAGGGGAATCCTTCCTTGCATCTCCCTAGCTTATGAGCGATCCTTAGTATTCCTTGGCTCATAACTACATCACCCCTATGCTTGGTCCTCACATGGTGCTCTCCCCGTATATCTCCTGCCTCTGTGTCTCTTCTCTTTTATGAGGACACCAGTCATACTGGATTAAATCCAATTATCTTAATTTGATTACATCTGCCGAGATCCTACTTCCAAATGAGCTCATGTTCACAATTCCTGAGGGTGAGGACTTGAACGTATCTTTTTGGGGGACACAATTCAACCCACGGTGGCATCCACTCCCTCCCCCCTTGTACAGCTTACTATTCATAGAGAGTTACGTATGTCACTGTTCATGGTCCTGTCAATGAGCTTGAACCTCCCACTCTTCACGGTCCCTCGCAAAGACAACACTAATGCCATAATCTTTGAAAAAGAAAAAATGATTCCTTTTTAAAACATTGAGCTATCATTTTTAGATTATTATCTTTAATTGTGGCAAAATACATATAATAAAATTTTACCACCTTAACCATTTGTAACTGTACAGTTTCAGGGGCATTAAGCACATTCACAGTGTTGTGTAAACATCACCGCCATCCATATCCAGAACTCTTTCCATCTTGTAACACTATAAACTGTGTACCCATTACACAACAACTTGCCATTCCCCTCCCCCATAATGGCTTTTCTAAACACAGAATCAGTCACTAATGACTGATAATTGAGTTGCTCTAACTCAAGGTTTTGATTGTATACACACACACAAACACACACACACACACACACACACACATTGAGTAGAAGTGAAATAATGATACTGGTGATGAATTCTCCATCATAGGTAGGTATAATAAACTAGTCTGGTACAATTGAGAAGAGTTTTATGCTGCTTGTCCCAGAATGTGACCCAATTCCCTCATTTGACTGACGAAATTATTGCCTAAGCAAAAGTGACTCAGGCCTCTTGGGGATGTTTGTGGTAAATCCTCATGGGAAGGTCTCACTGGCCTCATTTGAAAGTGCATTCAAATCAATGCTACAACATTTGTTTATGGCTCTTATCTGTGTCAGACACTACTCTAAGCACTGGGACACGGAAATAATACATTCCCAACTTTAAGAGCTCAAGCCCATAGTAGATATAGATAGCTAATACTAGGAATATCTGGTATTTGTCTTTTCTTTTTTTTTAATACAGCTTTTCTATCTTTAAATATATTTTAAAGGGTGCTACATGTCAACTATACTTCAATTTTAAAAAAGGATGTTAAAATCTTTCTTTGGTCAACTTCCTCTTCTTTACTCCTCTGCTTAATCAGTCCCAGACTCCTGGTATTGTACTTTTAAAATATTTTTCAGCAGAGGAGCATGCCTGGGTGGCTCAGTATGTTAAGCATCCAACTTTTGATCTCAGCTCAGGTCATGATGTCACAGTTTGTGAGTTTGAGCCCCACATCGGGGTCTGCACTGTCAGCCCAAACCCTGTTTGGGATTTTCTCTCACTCTCTCTGCCCCTCCCCTGCTTACATGCTGCCTCTGTCTCTCTCTCTCTCGCTCTCAAAAAAAAAAACCTTAAATATTTTTCAGCAGGGATCAGTTTGCAAGGAAGGATAAGGCATTTGTGGACATGAAGGAGACACTGGAAAACACAAATCTGAAGTTCAAGAGAGTTCTGCGCTGGAAGAAAGGTTTGAGAGAGGCTAGCTGGAATTGGTCAGAGGACATCTAATGGAATTGTTCTCCATGAGTGTCCTATCTGGTGCTTCTGCAGATTTCCCTGGTCTGAGGGAATGCATACTCCTTCACAAAAGTAATATTGCCCAGAAGACTGTAGTGTACCTTTTCCCAGAAAGCCTTCAGACATCCTGAACCTTCTCTTTCTTTTTCTCTTAAATGTTGATATTCTGTCCTAGATCCCTTCTTATGGTCACTTTATACTGTCTTCCTGGTCCATCTCACATAATCCTGTAATTCTAATTACCATATATAATCTGATGACTTCAAAATTTAAATTAACAACACAGACCACATTCCTCAAACTTAGAATCCCAGATCCAATCGCCTATAGGCATTTCAGCTTAGAAGTTCTACTGGCATAGTCCTTGAGCATGTCTAAAATTTATCTATGTCCCACTGCCAAATCTCTTCATCCCATGCTGTACTGTGTGTGTATGTGTGTGTGTGTGTGTGTGTGTGCGCGTGTGTATGTATTGTTTTATCTTGGTGAACTGCACTAGCATCCATATCTTTCTTCCCTCTATCAGGGAGACCTGGATGGAGAACAATATAACTCAGAGCTGCAGGATTCTCAACAGTTTGGAATTAGATCATCTTAAATTCAGGGAGATGTAAGAACACATCAAGGAATGATGACACACTCTCCAACTCCCGTAATGTTGTGTTCCCCATTGCAGCAGTGCGTCAGAAATTAGGTAAGACTGAGACTTGTAGAGATTACCATTCCAAGAATAGACACACTGGGAAAAAATAAAACAGATCAATATTCTATACTCCAAAGCCAGGATTTTCAGAGCTGTTCACTAATGAGTCAGTGACTTTTTGTCCTTAATTTGATGAATGGGTTTTAGTGACTATCGCTAATGAGAAGACAGAGAAAAAATGTCTTTATATAGATTGTGGGATTTTTTTTCAATTTGACTCCCTATTACTTTTCAACGTTGGATAAAAGAAAACAAGCAGGACAAGAATTACCTGGAAGGGCTGATTTATTTGGGTGATGTGCTTGTTTTTGGTAGGACCTTCATGGAATGTACTTCCTGGAGGTACTGGACCTTTGATGGAAAATATACCTAATACTATAGTGCTCTTTGATATTATTCTTTTGATCTCACTAATGATATTGAGTATTAAATGTCACAAGAAAAATATTACACAATGGACCCTACCCTTCCAATTACAGAAATTTGAAGGTGTTCCTAGAGTTCCATGGAGGAGATTTTAAAAAATGATTCTGGAATTATGAAACCATAAATGAGTTTATTCAAAGCTATCAGGTCAAGAACCCAGCAGCAATAAGGTCCAGAGTCCTGGTCTCTGCATCATTAGAAAGGAACACATTGGCCAGGTCTTCAGGCCCCTGGTGGATCACTTGAGCTTCGTGGGTCCAGGGTTCCCTTTGGGGATGATGAAAATGTTTTGGAACTAGACAGAGGTGCTGGCTGTACAATTGTGAATGCACTAAGTGTCACTGAATTGCTTACCTTAAAATGGTTAGTTTTATGTTGCATAAATTTCACCTCAGACACGTTTAGAAAATCCTGTCAGCTGGTAGTGGTTGAACTCTCCTGCTCCAATGACTTCCTAGTTCCTTGGCAATGAATCCCCAACTATTACCATGTGCCCCAAGACTCTACAAATCTGGCCCTGCTTCTCTCATCTCTCTTTACCTTCATGGTTGCTTGTTCTACACTAGTCATACAGCCTTGTGGGCTCCTAAGCACAGTCAAGTTTGTTTTCATCTCAGGGTCTTGGCCCTTGCCGTTCCCTCTTCCCATAAGGCCCTTCCCCTGGTTTTGTGCAGGAACCATCGTTTTCTTATAACTCAAGTCTCAGCTCAAAGCCACTTCCTTGGAGAAGTCTCCCCTGATGATCACATCTAAATTAGTCTCTCCTTAGGCACTATTGTAACACTTGGATTTGTTTCCTTTCGAGCACTTACGCCATATGAAATTATTTCCTAATTCATTTTTTACTTGTTTAATATGTTTCTCTCCCCTAGAAGGTACATAACATGTGAAGAAGAATTTTGTAGATTCTGTTCATTACTCTATCCCCACCTCCTGACACATGAAGGCATCACAGATTCTTTGTTGCATAAAGAATTGGAAGGAAGGAAGTAAGGAAAAAGGGAGGATGAGAAGGGGGAAAGAAGGGAGCGAAGGAGGGAGGGAGAGAAGAAGGGAAGGAGAGAGAGAAGGAGGGAGGGAAGGAGGAATGAATGACCCAATGAATAAAGGAAGACTGTTATGTCATATCTAGGCAGGGTTGGGCCAGAATTCTATAATAGATTAACAAAGTCGGCCAGGGTTGTAGAACAGTTTTGAAGAGACACAAAGGCCGTGGTATGCTGATAAATGTTTACTAACTAGTTCTCAGAGTTGGGGCTGGGGGTGGGAGGTGATGTCCAGACTTGTGGCATTTGTCAGTTTACATGGTTTAAACATTCCCGTGGCTGATTTCAAGCAATCAGTGAGTTGTGACCTGGCTCACAAAATTCCTGAAAACGTAATAATCAGCTCTTGTGAGCTGGTCCAAGCCAATTCCGGTGCACCACTGGAGGAAATGACGTGTACTTGCTGTCCCTGAGATAGTTCCATACGTGCCTTTTACAGAGAGAGAACCTGAAGCCCAGAGAAGAAAAACAACTGGATCAAGATTACACGGCCAGTGCACAGCAGAGGCTCGTTCCCTGCTTCAAGGCTGTTTTTCTTTGTAAAGACCTCCAGGTGCTGTCAAAAGAAAGGTACCAAGAGACACAGCACAAGCTTCTTCCTTAAGAGGGTTTATTGAAAGAGCTGTGAGGCTGTGTGGCAAAAGCTTCTGGCAAGGACCCAAGCAGGTTGACAAACTCTTTGCTTGCCAGAAGTTTGGCTAGCCAGGAGGATTTTCAACACTTAACATTTCACTCGGGGAAGGCTCCTCAGGAAACTGTTGGCTTATTCCCCCCCCCCCCCCCTCCCCGTGAACCAAAGTTGCTTCTTCAGGCTGATGGACCTTAGCAAAAGGACTAAGGAGCTGACTGGCTATAATTCAACTTTTATATCTCAAGGAGTAAAATTTAGGGACATTCATAAAAATTGGTTTTTGTTATTCAAAACAGAATTCAACTCAAAATCCAAAAGAACACTTAGGACACACACACACACACGGGAAGAAAAAAACAAAATTCCTTCCCTTGCAACTGCATTTCTTATCAAGGTCTATTGTAACACTGAGCATGGTGTTCATTTCCCAGGGATATCCATGTAGTTGACTGTTGGGGCTCTTTAAGAGCAGAAAACTTTGTTTTTAATATTAAAGTTTATTTATTTATTTTGAGAGAGAGAGTGTGGGGGGGGGGGAGAGGGGCAGAGAGAGAGGGAGACAGAGGATCCAAAGCAGGCTCTGTGATGGCAGCAGACAGCCTCATGTGGGGCTGGAACCCATGAACCACGAGATCATGACCTGAGCCTAAGTCAAACACTTAACCAACTGAGTCACCCAGGCACCACAACTTTACTTTTTTTTTTTAATATTAAAGTTTATTTATTTATTTTGAGGGGGGCAAGGGGCAGAGAGAGAGGAAGAGAGAGAATCCCAAGCAGGCTCTGCACTGACAGGGCTCGAACTCACGAACTGTAAGATCATGACCTGAGCTAAAATTAAGAGTCAGACGTTCAACCGACTAAACCACCCAGGTGCCTTGAGCAGAAAACCTTTCTTACTCATCTTTGTTTCTTTCCTAAGTTTGAACTCTCAGAATCTCCCAGACATCTCACACAGAGCCTGACTGATTTGCTGACCTGAGAAACATAGGATCCCACGACCAAGCAGAAGGAAACAGCAGGTAGGAGGCCTGCGTTCTAGCCCTAGCTCTCTGACTGGATGGTACGGACTTAAACCATTTCCTCTCTTAGAGCCTCAGTGTTCTCATCTGCAAAATGAAGCCACTGGACCACAGAATGGCCAAGGTCTCTCTGGTCTCTCTTAAAATCTGAGTATAGGACAGTTTTCAGATTGCTAGGATGCAAAGTTGGTGAGCTATTTCAGAAGGTAGCCCTGTTCACCTTTGTAAAACTGAGCAAAGCAGCACTAATTGAAAGCACATAGTCTGTAGAGCCAGGTGGCCTTGTACTTTTAATCCTGCTCCTCTCCACGACTAGCTGTGTAACATTGGGCAAATTACTGTGCATCTCTGAGCTTTGCATCCCTTGTTTGTAAAGAGAGACTCTTAACCTCTTAATGGGGTTGTTGTGAGGAGTAAATGAAAAAAGACAGATGAGGTTCCCAGCACCTAGTAGGCAGTCCACGAACAGTCATGTCTTTGCTGTTTTCCTTTTTTCCTCCCCGGTCAATTTAAATATATACAAAGGCAAAAGGAATAATATCACTCAAATATTTTGGAGTAACTACACCTAACATTTGGGTTGGATTTGCATAAGATAGAAGATCACTGAACCTCCCCCCACAATACGGCATGCAAGCTTGCTATAGTGACAAACCACACTCTTCTCTTGGCTGCTGAAATCGATTTATCCATTAGCAAGTTTATTAGTGCTTCTTCTACCCAGTGAGGCTTGTCTGTAAAATGGAAAGGTTCATAGATTAATAGAAGGAAGGGAAGGAGGAGGAGAAGGGGGAGGAGAAGGAGAAACCAAGTGGAGAAATGGCTGTGCATGGCTGCATCTGGCCCCTTCCGCACAAGGGTTCACGTGTGGGGAAACATGCAGAGGAGAAAGGTCTAAGCCAATGACATTACTTGAGTGACTCTGGTCACTTGTGCCCTTCACTTCAAGGGCAGCAGTTAGAGATTTCATCTAGAATCAGTCTTTTTTTTGTTTTAAGGTTCTGTTTCATGTGACTTAAAAATTATTATGCAGTTCACCTTTATGAATCACAGAGGGACACCTGGGTGGCTCAGTTAAGCGTCAGACTTTTGATTTCAGCTCAGGACATGATGTCACAGTTTGTAAGGTCAAGCCCCACATCAGGCTCTGTGCTGATGGCACCCAGAGCCTGCTTGGGATTCTCTCTCTTCCTCTCTCTCTGCCCCTCCCCTACTCGTGCTCTATCTCTCAAAATAAACAAATATGAAAAAAAAAAAACTTTAAAAAATGAATCACAGAAGAATAAGGAAAAAAAACAAAACACTGTGTTTGCTTCTAATATTATATATGCTTATAATTTTTACTATGCATTTAGTAGCATTACATTTACATTGGTGGGATTAAACCAGACATCAGGTTTAATGACTTTCATCACTTAATCAGGAACAACCGTTTTTCTATCAGTAGAAACCAACATCACCATCCGTTTTTTGGTGGCTTATTATTATGTTGTATGGGTCTAGAAATACTTATTTAACCAATCCCCATTATAGGCCATTTTGGTGTTTTCACAACTGTGCAAACTCACAGAAGCGCTCTGAAAGAAGTTAGTCTGGTCCTGAAAAGACAGATCCTAAACAAGTGGAAGGAACAGATACCATGGCAGGAAGCTTTGGAACTCTGCTGCCCTGTGCTTCCGGCACTCTTCCTAAGCACAGAGGGAGAGAAGGGCTAAGGCAGTCTCTGCAGCTGCCAAAAATTCTGCAAGAATTTTCTTCTTTTTAATGCCATAGATCAGGACTTGGCCAAATCCAGCCCTCCACCTGTTTTTTAGGGCCTGGGAGCAAAGACTGGTTTTTACATTTTCTTAAATGCTTGACGATATCCAAAGAATAACGGTTTGTGACACATGTGAATTATGGGATTCAAATTTCAGTGTCTATAAATAAAAATTCTTTTCACCTCACATAGTTACCAAAGTTTTATTGGGACACAGCCATGCTCATTCATTTATGTGTTGCCTATGGTGGTTTTGGGGCTATGATGGTAGAGCTGAGCATCAGCAACAAATATCTTCCTGCATATGGTGCCTAAATTACGCCTCTTATATAGTTTGCCAATGGCAGCCAGGGTCTATTTCCTACTCAACATTAAAACTTCTTGTGTTCTTCATTATGTCTAACAGTCATTAAAATCTGGGACTTTATAATATTATAATGTCTAGGCTTGGAGAGATGTTGGGCTCTAGACCAGCTCTGTTACTGATGAATTAATGCGACTCATTTTTTCTTCAGTTTCCCAGTCTGTAAAATAGGCAAGCTGAATTAGATCTCTAAGGCACTTCATTAATTTATCCATTCCACAGATATGTTCTTAGTGCCTACTACATGCCAGCCTCCAAGAAAACTCTGGAACTTCCTGATAATGTCTATGATGTAGGACAATATTCTGTGCTTTCCACTGACATGCCAACTACAACTGATGAGAAAAGGAAATGTAAAGAAATCTACCAGGAAGAAATCCAGAAGGGTCCCGCACTGTAAATGTAGGCAAATGACTTCTCCTTGAAATTAAATTTAGAGTCTCAAGGAATTCCAAATGCAAGAATTTCTTGCAAGAGACTGTAAAGAGAAAAGGGTGTATCTTGCACCAGTACCTTCTCCTCTCTTAACCTTTCACCCACTCCAATCTGCCAGAGGACCTCTTCCTGAAAATACAATGGTAAGATGTCACAACTCAAAGGGACTGCTTCATTTGATGGAGAGGAATTATAGCCCAACTCTTTTTCATAAAAGTTTCAGATCTTTGTGACTTTCTGATTCAGTAATCACTAATTGAGCTCCTGCTGTTGGGCACATCTGTGGCTTGGGGTGTGCTGTGTCTGAGGCGGGGTGCGGGGGGGAGTCCTGATGTGACTTCAAAGCCTAAAGTTTCTAAAACTTTGGCTCTCTGAACCCAAATAGGGTTCCTCAGGGGACACCAGCTCAGGGACTTTCTAAGAGAGAAAGGCTGACCTTTTCTAGATTTCTCAGGCATTGTAAACCAAGGACACTTTGAAGCCATGAATGTATCTTTATAATTATTAATATAATAATAACAGCTAATATTTATTAAGTATATATGTTCTAAGCTCTGCATTAAGTATGCTATATGCATTTTTGCATTTAATCCTTATAATAACCCCAAAGATAAGTAGTATCAGTTTGTTTTCCATGAAGAAACCAAGGCTCAAGGAACCTAAGTAACCTGTTCAAAGTCACTCAGTTAGTTTGAGATGCACCAGAACCAGGAGTCAATGTCTCCAACTCTCAAGTCCTTGTTCTTAATCCTAAACTATGTTACAGTTTTATTACCCTCTTTCCTTTGAATGCACACACACCCAATTCCTTCGAACTGCCTCCGCTTTCTGCAATTTGATTCAATTTACTCCAACTAATACTTAAGTTTCTACTCAAGGTCCCAATAAACAGCCCACCTCTGATTACTTTGAACAATTTTCTGCTAAGCCTTTTTATGTGTGTGTCTTGATTAACAGCTGGTTTATAGCAGTCACACAGAAGATCTCATCTTAATTATGATCTAGCATCTCATATCCACTAGACTATGTTCCTTAACATCCGGGGTTCCCTTAGCTTATCTCTATCTGCAGAGCTTAGCCCATTGCTGGTGTACCAGACAAGAATATCATGGTAACAGTCACATCCTTGAGCCCCTCCTAATGGCTCCTGGACCTCCTACAGACCCTGCTGAGGGCTCAGCCTTAGGCAAGCATGTTTTATTATGTGATCCTCTCTTTTTTATTTATTTATGTTCTGTGGGGGTGCTTAAACAACAGAAATTTATTCCTCACAGTTCTGAAGGCTGGCCACTTCAATCCTGGTGAAAACCCTCTTCCTGGTTTTCTTGCTGTATCCTCACATGGCACCTTTACATTTACTGGAAACTTAGAATGGGATGCAGGTGTGATAGGAAGGTGGGGAGGGAGGAGAGAGAGAGACTGAGAGGAATACATTGGAGATAAGGGTAAAACTTTAGAATGACAAGACCTAAATTGGATTGTTGATCCAAAAGATTGGATGGACAGAGGGAAACGGAGCGTGCCATCAAAATGCAGTTGAAAGACCTGCTTGTCTGTGAGTGAGAAGAACCGGAGAGGGCCAGTAGAAAGGGGCCTGGTGGGCACCGAATTGTTGGGCTCATTTACAGGGAACGGAGAAATGCATCAGAAGGAAGGGGGACAGACTCACACCCCAGGTTGGCTACCTCCTGGATCTGCAGCAGGATCAGTCTGAGCCTCTGTTTCCCTCCTCTGTAAAGGAGGCTCTATTGTAATAGTTGCTTTGGGGGGGTGGGGCATCACAGTGACAATCAAGAGAGAGAGAAAGGGCTTATATACTGTGTACACCGTTTCTTGCCTTTTATTTATTTATTTTGAGGGAACATTCATGAGACCAATGCTGACTCAGGTGAGGAACACCCATCGCCTTTCTTTAATTTTTTTAATGTTTATTTATTTTTGAGAAAGAGAGAGACAGAGTGTGAGTGGGGGAGGGGCAGAGAGAAAGGGAGACACAGAATCCGAAGCAGGCTCCAGGTTCTGAGCTGTCAGCAGAGTCCAGTGCGGGGTTTGAACTCACAAGTGGTGAGATTACGACCTGATCGTAAGTTGGATGCTCAACCGACTGAGCCACCCAGGCGCCCCCGCCCATTTCCTTTCTTAATGGGATTGTGGAAAAGGATGCTTTGCCTTTCATCCAACTGCATGTGACTCCGATGAATGCTTCCATTCCCAAGCATTTGGTTTGGTTTCTACTAGTAGATGGTGTCTACTATCTGCATCATAACAACAGTGATGTCTATGGCCTTGGACTGTCATTCTTCCATGGACTCCAGAAAAATGTGCAGGTTGGTGCTTTTGAAATACCTTCACTCAGACTTAGAAACAGTCGACACTTCCTATATACTTGATAATAGTATTAAACTAGAAACGTGGAACTGAAACCATAAGAAAGAGGTAGGCTATCTTGCAGTTTGTATAGTTATTGTATAGGCTTCAGATTTGACTCTGAGTTTCCTGACAGCCAAGGCAAAAAGGTAAATATGTTAGATTACTTAATTCTTATTGTCCGGGGAAAGGCATACCAATTTTTAAGACAAATTCTAAAACAAATTTATTTAGTGAATACTGTGATACCATTGAAAATAGTTTTACAGCAAATGCAAAGACATTTTGAAGATGGCTGCTTCTCGAATCTGTCCTCAATAAACACCAAGGGAAAGATATTCAATCATAATTCCAAACTTTTTGATCATTAGGAAGCTAATATCATTATCAAGGATATGGCCCAGTAACTTTTGGTGGTCCAGTTGTATACAAAGACAGAACTCAGACCATGTTCCAGAACCAATAGAGTATAGTCCCCTCATTAGTATATCCAACCATGGATGCACATCAGGAACAGGTTATGAATCAGAATGCTGAGGGTAGGGCCTGGAAATAGCATTTTCTCTGAAGTTTCTCCTAGTAATGCCAATGTGAAGCCACATTTAAGAACCTCTGATAAACTGGGGTGCTTGGGTGGCTCAGTTGGTTAAGCGTCCGACTTCATCTCAGGTCATGATCTCACAGTTCATGAGTTCGAGCCCCATGTCGGGCTCTGTGATGACAGCTCAGAGCCTGGATCCCGCTTCAGATTCTGTGTCTCCCTCTATCTCTGCCCCTCTTGTGCTCTATCTCTGTCTCTCAAACATAAATAAACATTAAAAAAAAATTTTTTAAGAGCCTCTGATAAACTATCTTAGCAAAGGAATTAAGCAACATAAAACTAGAGGTCAGATCTTCCCAAAAGGACCACCAAGCATTCACTGTTAGTAGCTAACCTTTTAAAAAATGTAAACAAACCCTGGGTTGTCCAGATAATTTGAAAATGCCCCCATCTGCATTTGATGGGTCCTGGTGCCCCCTCTTTCCATGGTTTTTCAAACATGAGATGTTTGGGCAGTAATGCACTTAGAATATTGGCAATGGAGAGCGTCATGCTCGTTCATCTTCAAGTACTTCATTCATGCTGCTACCCTGACACTTCCCCTTTCCCAGCTCACTCCATGCCACTTCACCCACTCCCATCTCGCCCCTTGCAAACTCCTACTCATTCTTGTGACCTCCAGTTAAATGTCATTCCATACAGGAAGCCTTCCCTGGACACATACCTGGGCAAGGCCTGCCTACCTTTGGCTCCTTCCTGTCCCTCCCAAGGACTTGTAACTGCTTCTTCTCTACTCTACTGCGAGCTGTCCCAGGGCAGACCCTGTTCGGTCTTTTTCATCCTGTATCCCTGGTGTCCAGCATAAAGCCTACTGTATCATAGATGTCTAATAAATATTTGTGGATGGATGAATGAATACATGGTCTGCCATATTGTATACATGCAGAAACTGAGGACCAGGGAGGCACTTACTCAAAGTTCAACTGAACATCAGAGCCAGGACAGAGCCAGGACTAGAAATAATGAAGAAGATCAAAATGCACTGACCCTTTGCTAAGTTCCTGGCACTGTGCTAAGCGCTGTTCATCCATTATCTAGGTCAATCCTCATCAGATGACTATGAGGTAGTTCCTAAAACCAGGTACCGTCCTGGATTCTCTCCCACTGCCTCTCATCCAATCCCTTGTCAAATTCCGCCAGCCCTACAAAATACATTTGAATCTGACGTCTCTCTTTACCTCCACCATAGATGAAGGCACTGTAATTGATTGCCCAAACTACTGCAATGAACAGCCGCAGACTGATCTCCAGGCTTCTACACTTGGCCCAACGCTATTCTGCAACAGCAGCCAGAGAGATACTGCCATTTCCATTTCCAAGGCCAGGCCCATCTCCTGCTTAAAACTCTCTGGCTTTCCATCACACAGAAATGAGACAGAAGTTTCTTACCAGGGCCTGTGAGACCCAAGAGGATCTGGCCCCTACTGGCTTTCTTTCTCATCTACCACTTTCCTCTAAGCTTGCTTCTCTCACCATACTGGGCTCCAACAGCCTGACTCCACCCAAATGTGTCTACTTCTGGGCCTGTGCCAGGCCGTGCACTCTGCCTGCAACATTACTTCTATTTTCTCACTGCCCAGCTTCGGATCTTGGCATGGATGGTTCGTTCTTGTCATTGTGACCTCATTCAAATGTCACCTGTTCAGAGAAGTCATCCCTAACCCACCCTAATCTAATTAGTCACCACATTGTGCTGTTATTTCTCTTTATAGTGCTCATCACTATATAACATTCTTCTTGTCTAATTTTTTATAAGCCATCTGCCCCCTTCACTGTTGTATTGGCCCCGAGTTATTATCAGCCTCCAAGACCTCATCTATCTCATTCACCATTGTACCCCCATACCTAGAACTGCACTTGCTCATTGCTTATTACAAACTTTCCGAATTAATGAATCAGAAATACCCATTTTTCAGATGAGAAAACTGTAGCTCGGAGAAGTGCACCTTCTCCCCAGAAACTTCACTCAACCCTAAAATCTAGATTCCCTAGCTTGGAGCCCAGTGTCCAGTTCTCTCCATCATTCCAGATTTCTAGAAGGTTAAGGCCTGTGAGGTTTTTCCCTCTAAGGTGGCTGAGATTCTCAGATGAGGGCTTTGAGAAACCATCCTCCTCCCCATGGACTTTTGAGAAGCATGGCACCAGGGCTCCAGCAACCAATTGCTGCTGCCCAACCCATATGTGAAGACATTTTGGTGGGCCCCACTGTGCCATTCAGGGAAACAGCCCTCATATAACTCCATTCCTGGGCCTCACATGGTAAGAATATCTCCATTCTCCCTGCCATAGAGCCACTGGGGAGATGGCGATGTGTATAAATAAGACGTGACCATACCTGAGGTGGCTCTCCCTCTAGAACCCTCAGGGTATGAGAGGCCCAGAGGTCACCAAAACGGACAGGTGAGGTAGAGTGGTGAGTGAGGGCTCTCCCGGGGATGAACTCTGAGTTCCAGAGTCCAGGCTCCATTCCTGCTGTCCTGGGATTCTGTGTGGTCACAGCAGGAGGCAGAGAGAATGCCAGTTCCACCAAACACTGGGTTGATTAGCCCAAAAAAGACGTTTCACTAAACCTCAGCTTACTTGTTTGCAAACTATTGATAGCAATCCCCACTGCACAGCCCCAGATGGTGGTTCTCACTCTATTCACTCAGGTGATAAACCTGGTGGGAAGAGGCAGGCAGGAGGGTTACTGCTGAGGATGTATTTGAAGGGGAAGAGAAGATGAGGTGGAAGGAATTTGAATAGCAATATTCATTTCCTTGCACTGCACTGTTTCTTTACAATGCACTTTCACGTCTATGTCTGTGCGACTCCTCACAGCCCCCCAATATGCACATTACTATTATCATAATTACCTCTAACTCACAAAGACAACATCCACCAAAGAGAAGATACTGAGTCTGATGTATATAGAATCACGTAGCAGGGGGTAACCATCAAAAGCAGATCTCTGTAGTCAGAAGATATGTATTTGAAGTTGCCTTCTACCATTTCAATCCCTGTTAAAGTCTTTGAATATCACCTTCTTCTGTAAAATGGGGACAACGGTTTCTCCCAGAGCTGTGATCTTGCAGGTGAAATGCTTTAAGATGAATGCCACAGCTCTAAAATTAATGTGGTAACTTGTCCCATTGGGGGATGCTACTGGCTTCCCATTTCACATCTTCATGAAGGAGCACTGATTCTTTTGGAAAGTAGTACTACCTGGCTGCCTTCCAGAATCTGGGAGAAGCTTCTAGCATAATCTGGCATAGGCCATTAGTCTTGGAGCAGTGTGGCATAACTGCAGCCTAGAGAAGACATGAATGTGAGATGTCAGAAGCCTCCTAGCCACACACAGGGGGCCCTGAGTCCCTGCTGGGTTATCACCCATGGGTCAGCCTTGTCCACTTTTGGAGAGGTCTGGGAAGACCCAGGGCCACAGTCCTGAAAGCATTCAGAGAAGGGTAGCTCTGCCACAAAGCCAAAGGGCTGAGGCCTATGCTGTTGGAGAGACATGGGTTGCCCCTGTGAGCTGATTCTGCTCATTCTCAGGCAGAAGAGGCCAGAATCCCTTCTTGTCCACACCTTTCCTATCTGCCCCTGAGGCCGAAGGTGCTATCTACTAGCCCCACAGCAACTGCTCTGTGCACAACCTCAGGCCCAGCACACAGTTGCCCCTGACCTCCTCATGCTGGCAACCACTTTTTGTGCTGTTTAACAGCAGTGAGAGGAGCTGTGGCCTGCCCTGGGGAGTGTCTGACGCGAGAGCAGGCACTGAATTGATTTTCAAGATTAACTGTCATCCCCAGCTGGGAAGCAGCACTCACAGGAACTGAGCAATCTTCCTGGGTTTTCTCCTGCTTCAGAAATCACTTTCTCTGCCAGGTGTCTCAGAAGGCAATGGATTGATGGGTCCTAGGAGGTCTTTTCTGGTCACTAAAAGATAAAGGCCTCCAACGTGCGAGTGGGAGGAGGCACCGAGAAAAACTCCAGTAAGAAGGGCACAGCCTGTGCGCGTGAGTTTCATCTTCTTTGCTGTGTGGTCCTAGGCAAATTGCTTAACCTCTCTGAAATTTCAGACCCTCACCCAAAAAACAAACTATTCACACTTACCTTATCGTGTGCTTCTGAAAATTAGAGAAAATTGAAATACACAAAAGTGCCTGGCCCAAAGAGACTCAATGAAATGAATGGTGGCCATAATATAATTCCTACCTCACCCAGAGCTGTTCCCCCAAACTGGGCTGAAATTTTCAAGAGGAACTACACCAAATAAAAGGGATGTTAAAAAGGAAATGAACAAATAAATATTTTACTTGAATTAGAAAACTATGAAATTTTCATAGTCTAGCTTCCCGATGGTTTCAGACCTTGGTAGCTGAGATCACCTTCCCCACGAAGCTCACCTGCCCATCTCATCTCTAGGTAGTCCACAGGTCATTCCGGTCTCCAAAACAGTTTTGAGCTTTAGCTTATCCTGTTTCTTGGACCAGTGCCAAAGCTCTACCTTGTTAATTTCAACCCATTTCCCTTTGAGTCTCCACGCCCCAGGGGTGCTCCCTCTGGCATAAGATCCCTGGTTCCCATGTTACTTGCAGGACTCTGAGGTCCAACTGCTGAGATCCAGTGAGGATCTGGGCTATTAGCCATGCCTGCCCGGGATGTCACAATGTGCTCACTCCTGCGAAAAACAGCTTCCCTGACACCATTCCTAACCTAGCACTCAGTGCATCTCACTTAAATCAAGATCACACTGTATGCCTGTTAAAGATGCAAAGTCCTAGGCAGCACCTGTGCCTACCCACGGAGAATTTCTAAGGGTGAGGCTAGGAATATGCCCATGCAAAAAGCCCCCAACTCATTATTATGCCCATGAACATTTGAGAACCACTCAGGTGCAAGAACAGGAAGGACTTTTAAAATGTTACAGTCCTCTCCACTTTTATCTGAGAGGAAGAGGGTGTAAACATCTGAGTGAGGCAATCCACCAGGCAGAAGCATCTGCTATCTGTGAAGCGCTCCACATGTTTAAGGAATTGTGATGAGGAATCTGAGGGCAAAAGACTGGTTCCATATTCAGTAGATCTATGTATCATTTCACGTAGCACAGGAATGGCCAGCAGAAGGCTTGCACTGAATGTTGAGTTTATGTCAACCTCCCTATGATGGGAAAAGGGCATAAAAGCACTTGATTTTTATTTGAATGTTGCCAAAATGAATTCAATTTTATAATATTACAGATCGCTTGATATCCACAGAGAAAGGATTTGTGTACACACACACACAGACACATACACATATACACATTTGGCTAACAGCAACAAAGACACATTCTTTCCAATTTATGGTGAAAAGAAAGAAATTAAAGTAATATTGAGGGCCTACTAATGCCTGGAATTTTTTCCTCATACAGGGGCACCTGGGTGGCTCAGTCGGTTGAGCGTCCGACTTTGGCTCAGGTCATGATCTCGCGGTCCGTGAGTTCGAGCCTCGCGTCGGGCTCTGTGCTGACAGCTCAGAGCCTGGAGCCTGTTTCAGATTCTGTGTCTCCCTCTCTCTCTGACCCTCCCCCGTTCATGCTCTGTCTCTCTCTGTCTCAAAAATAAATAAACGTTAAAAAAAAATTCAAAATTATCTCATACAATCCTCTCAATTTCCTTAGGTAGGTATTATTAGTTCTATCCTCAGATAAAAATTGTGGCACAGAGTTGAATAATTTTCCCTATTTCCTTTTGCTATGAAGTGGCATGGCCCATCTTCAAACTGGAGCCTGGCTGACTTAAAACCTGTACACTTGGCCTTTATTCTTTGCTTCATTCTTAATTGATAGTTGTGTGCCTCTTTATTTTAACAAAATATGCCTAAGGAGATCAGGGTCTATGAGGGAGTGTGAAAGAAATGGACGAATATCTGTATTAGGAGGTCGACGTGGATTTGAAGAGAGATATGGTGTTGTAGGGGTTCAGAGGAGGTGTCATTTGCATCTCATTGTGGAGATTTGGGATTCACCTGCAAGGACAGGAAAGATTGCTCTAGGGGAGAGAGAGTGTAAGGGCATATTAGCTGGCAGGAACAGCATGAGTAATTGTGTGGAGGTGCAAATAGCAAAGACTCTAGATTGACTGGAGGGAGCAGCAGCTAAGGCCTCAGGAAGGAAGAGAGCATGGGCCTATAATATGGCCACCGGGTGTCATTTTATACTTCTTCAGCAATACTGTGCAGCCCTGCAGACTGGAGGCAAAGGACCAACACCAGGACTGTTTAGGTAGAAACGGCCAAATGGCAACACATCATGGTTGGCAGGAAGTATCCTACTATTGGAACAGCTGACTCTGGAGCCCTGACTGGGCTATAAAGCAAGGAGACTGGCAGAAGGACATTGGGATGGATCATGAGAATATGACAGATTAATGATTTCAAGAGTAGGAGCTCATGAGGTGCTTAATAATTTGTATGCCTTTGGCTACAAGAAACAGAAAACTGTAATCAATTAGTTTAAATGACAAGGGAATATATGAGTTAACCCACATAACAAGAAGTCCATAGGCAGGGCATCACCAGATGATCTTACAACCTATAGACTCTGACCTTCTCTAAATATTAGCTCATCCTGTGGCCAGTAGCTAAATAACTACAGGAACTGCAGAGGTCAGCTTCAGAGAGCACATTATCCAGAAGAAATGGGGATTGTCTCTTTCTTGCGTCTCTTATCAGAAAGAAGGAAACTTTCCCCCCAAAACTGTCCAAAAGACTTCCTCTCATCTTGCTCATAACTCAACCAAACACAGCAGAGGGTAGGAATTCTCATGGTTGACATCATCTGGAGTGAAATAGATGTTGGGGACTCAGCTAAGCAGCCACTACAGGGGAAAAGGAAGGAATCCACATGTTCCTTCTAAGCCGCTGGGTGTTTCTCACACATCCCCTCTTTAAATTCTTCCATCCACCCTCCAGGGGTATGCTCTTACCTTTTCTGGATTAATAAGAAAACAGAGGCTCTGGGAGGTAGCCACTGCCCAGGGACTCGCATCTCCACTGTGTTCCAAAGTCCCTGCCTCTTTTTATTACTCTACACTGCAGACTGAGAGTGAAGTGGAAGACAGAAGCTGTGCTCAGAGAGGGGATTTTCAGTATTAAATATCTTACATGTGGCAACATTTCTTTTGAAGTGCTGCATGCTCGGTTGGCTTCAACGAAGACCCTCTAGGACTGAGGACTGTGAGAGCAACAGTTGAAAACATCATCAAAAACAGACTCCTCCAACAGGTAGGCTTCTCTGGGGAATAACCCTGGAAACAGCCAATCACAGGGAGGAGGGTCGGTCAAGTTCCAGATGCTGAGGGGTCCCCTGACAAACCACACAAAACGAACAGTGGGTGAGGGAGGCTGGGTGAGGAGGCGGCAGGCCTGAATAGGTTGGCTCAAACATCATTATCTTCTTTCCCTCCTCCTCTCCCATCACACCAAATATGGAAACAGATACCCGCCTACCATCTGTCCCTGAAGAGATACAGACAGCTCCACCATTCATCCTCTAGAAGTGGGAACCAGATGGGGTGACGTTTTCTTTTTTTCCTGGGCATTCAGAGAATGGGAAATCTGTGAGCTGGAAGCAACATGAGTGGTCATCTAGTCATTTTGAAGGGGAGAAAAATCAGGACCCAGAGAAGCCAAGTCACTTGTCCTGGGATGACAACAGAGCTAGGCTTGAACCAAGTCTTCATCTTCCAGACCCATGCCCTTTCCACTGCACCGTACTGTCTTCCATCAACTAGTTGACAATCAAAACTGAAAGCAGAAGTCTTCTCTTTTCCTGAGAGAATCCCAAGCCCACCGCGTTTGATGTCCCAGTGTGGGTGAACATTCTCCAGAGTCCCTAATGAACTGGCTGTTCACTCTTAGAGCTGATAATGGCGAAGCCTTCCCCATCTCTCCACCTTAACCTTTACAGAGCAGGGTCTGCGCAGACTGCATTTCACATTTTACTCTACAGTCACTTCCTGTGTTGTGCCAGTAGTGTCCCCTTACCTCTGGGAGCTAAATATACTTTTGCTCTTTAGACATGTAATTTCCACTACATTTTAACAACACGAGGCTAAACTATGAGTAATTGTCAGGGTTCAAAGCATGCAGGAAGAAGTAGCCTGGAATGACAGCTGCTCTTTATTTGGGGGCAAAGGTGACCATAATTCCTAAAGAGCAATGAGTTGGATTTTGAACTCAGAGACTCACTCAAAAGAATGGGAAGACTGGAAGGATCCCCAATCTCAGGTTCTAAAACTTAGAAAATTATGGGGGATGCTCTACCATTCTACACTCATCCCAAGCAGTCGAGCTCTTACCCTTGACTTTGAATCCTAGTGAGTTCTGGGTGATCAAAGATGACCCCATATTGTAGGAATTCCCAGAACTCGCCTCCAGGTCCTGTGTACCAGAGGCTGGTATCCAGTCAACAAGAAAAAGCAAAAAGATTTAGTAAAACCCCATTACTCATTTGAGAAGACTTGCAGAATCTGTCAGGAATACCTAGTGTTGAGTTCAATTGAGAGTGATGGTAGCAGGACATGGGCATGGTTAAGTTCTCCCCTTCTGCCACAGGAATGCTGACAATGTCTAATACTCCTTAAGTCACTCCTTCAGTCAGTGCCCTGTGTAAGGGCTAACTGTAACTCTCTCTACTCTTCTCCTCTCCCCTTTGTTCATCACGACCTAAGGGTGGAAATCCAAGTTACATCTATCCTTTACTCTCCCAAAGCACCCTCCAGGATCTGGACTAGGATGAGGCAAGCCAGGCAACTAGACCACAGTCACTCTGAGAGTCATTAAATTCTAGGTGTCTGGCATGCCTCCCTTATTCCTTATGTAGTCATCCTCATGAATATGCAGGAGGTGAGTAGTGAGTATTTGCATAATGTTCACTTCACTACTGGAAATTCTCAAATGTCTCCCCAAAGCCTGCAGGTCATAGTCCAAACTACTGAGTGTGGCCAACACAGTCCTTTCTGGGCTGGCTCCTGTCCCAGTCCCTGCTTCAGAGACCTCTACTCTTTGCCTTACATTGCTTTCCAGTAATCCTCAACTCTTTAGGGTCTCCTCCCAGGGGGTCTAGCACAGACTCATACGCTATTAATATGCTGATGCCAAATGATGGCAGAAATAGAAAACCTGAGGAAGAGGTGTGGCAGTGGCTAAGAGGGCTGGCTCTGATGTGATCTTGTCACTGTGAGGAGCTGTGCCCAAGGACAACTGATTTTTCTCTAAGCCTCAATTACCTCCTTTAAAAAGAAAAAAGAAAGAAAATAGGAAAAACACACCTATTTCATTGGCTGCTGTGCAGATTAAACAAAAAGTTCATGTAAATCTTTAGCACAGTGGTTGACACCTATAAGTGCTCCGTAAGTGGTCGTTAATGTTCTTACAAATTGGAAACAAAATCCAATCTTAGAGAAGTATTTATAAATCTACTGACTGCAGCTGAATTTCAGGAGGTGACAGTGACATATAGGTAACACTTAGATGCAGCCAGTCATCCTGAGAAGTCCAAGTTTTCTCTTTAACAGGTGTCTGCCAAGACCAAGAGAGAGAGACACTTTTCCAGACTGCAGACTTGTGCTAGAAGGTGCCACGGAAGAGTAAAGGTACGGAGTCTGGGTTTCCATGTATCAGTAGCAAGACCCCACACCAGAATTTGTTACCTCATTACTTAGTGTCTGAGCCTTGAAGAAAACATGTAAATTATGCAGAAAGGCACCATATTGTTGGAGGCAAATGAGACCTTCATTATCCCTGTGTGAGCAGGGCTTAGCCAACAGAGCAGAGAGAAACAGTAAACCCATCAAGGTCTGGCAGCACAGATGGGCGCTCAAAAAGGTTCCAGGGACCCTCAGAGTAGGGCCAAATGCTGTCGTTATTCAAGCAGTTAACACATGGCTAGGCACGTGGTGTGTCCCTAATGATTCTGCTTCTCTGCAGCCTTCTCTAGGGGAGGCTGTTCATCTGCCCACAATCCTCACCACTATGCCCTTAACACACACAGCCTACAACCCAGAGGGTTAGTATTCTCCTAGTCCTCTGCCATTCATAGCAACTTCCATTCCCATGTGATTTAAAGACCCTCCTGTCTCCATGGTCACACTACTAGGCTACACCATTGTCTTCAACTCCCACCCATTTTACACATTGACTACATTCAAATTCATCCCTTATGCTTACTGGGTACCACAGCATCCAGTGCCTGGCATGAAGTAGATACTCACTCAACATGTGCTGAACATTGGCACTGGTTCAAAGCCTTACTCTTCACCCCAATCCCTGTTGCCATCTCAGATGCCCTCAAGATCTGTTGAAGGATTCTTATAGCATCTCATCCTCCAGAGTCTTGCTTTACCTATTTCCATAGCCTTCTCTTCCATTCTTGGAACTCGGATGTATGTGTGGCCTGCCAACATCTACATCTAAAATCTTGACCTAAAAAAATCATCCATCAATCTTTTAAATTAATTAATGTCTTTAAAATCAATATTTTATTCTTTCTTGTCTCCCATTCTTTACAAACCTGATCCAAATCATCACTGCCCTTTTCAAGATCTGTGCTACATCTGTTCTCCCACAACCCCAATTATCTCTCACTTCATATGGTAAAGGTCACCATATATAAATTCCCTCTAGATCCCTTCCCATTCACTTCCAAAATTAACTATATTTTCACCTATTGTTATTTCCTCACTTGTGGTCCCTTAGGAAGGAAAACTTCTTTGAAAGCAAATTCTCCTACCCTTGCATTCTATCATAATCTTCCTGAAATGGTACTCATTTCACCAACCTGATTTTATCTTTTATCACTCCACCTTTAAAGTTACCTCCTATTTGTTAAACCCAGTGAACTTTCAGTTCTTAGCCTTAGTTGGTTAAACTGAAGCATTTGAGAAGGTTGAACACATCCTTCTCAGAACCCTCTTCCTTTTCTTCTGATCTAGCACTCACCATGGGTTTGTTTTTTTTCCTCTATACTCATCCTTGCTGGTAGATACCCTTGGGCCCTTTACCTTTATTCTCTCTTGAAATTTTGGTATTCCTGAGACTTTGTCCTACACCCCCTTTTATTCTTAATTTATACCCTTTTCTTGGGTCATGGTACCCACTTGCATGGCTTCTACTGAATCTGTGCCCATATCATGACTCCTAAATCTGTCTCCAGCCAAGACCTCTCCCTTGAATGTCAGATCCTTATACCCAAATAAACACAGAAACCTCTGCCTGGATATCTCTCTAGACCTCAACATACTCAAGACTTTGTGCAGTCTCTTCCCCATCGTATCTACTCTGCTCCTGAATTCTCTATCATCTTTTAGCAGTGCTATTGTCCACCTAGCTGAGGCTCAGACATGTAAGTGACTAGGACACAATCTGGTCTAGTATTTTTCCTTCTCTCACTGAGACTGGGTGAGGAAGGACTGGATCTGCCACGGGACGGACTGCAACAGTTAGCTGACCATCAGGTGTGAAGAAGCCTTGAACAGGGAGATATTTTTAGCCAGGATAATTTGACTGGGATGTATGTAGGGACTTCTAGGGTTTTTCAGAGAGAAAGAAATAGAAATTGAGAAGCGATCTCTGGCATCTAACTAGCAGGAGGTCCATGTCATTGATCAACATCATTGAAGACTATTATTTTAAGAAGTTTTATCCAGTTGGGAAGATGTACTTTGAGTGCTTAAGTATTGAACTCTGAGGTGAGGTTTGGGAAAAGCAAATTCTGGCTAGCTTCTTCAAACCCTCCCACCAATCCTGTCCACCTACCAGATATGACATAAAACAAAGAGAACTTTATGTTTATGCATCATGAAGATCAAAAGTAGCTCAAGCCAAGAAGATCTGCAAAAAAGTCATATGCTAGCAGATCAACCCTTAAGAGTCTACTTTTATATCTTTGAACAGCTTATTTAAATTTCTGCCTTTGTCCTGTTGCAGATATTTCTATAAGGATTGAACATGATTGATATAGCATTATTAGTTCAGTGATGCAGATAGCATTATTATTTTGGTACTCCCTATCACTCATAGGTAATTCACCTCTTCAAGTGGCCAACATTGCGTATGAAGTGCCACATCAACTCCCGATGCAGGCCAGTTTGAGAATTCTTGTGAGCAGCCTCTGTATGTTGATAGAACTCTGTGAGTTCCAGGTGACTGAATTCCCTCATGGTCTGAGTGATCCAAACATCAGACAGCGATGCACATTTACCAGAATACAGGTTATCATGGCTCTTTCTGCTGTGACGACATGGTAGGAGAGTTATGTATCAAAGAGAGCACATACGCTTTACCCTGCTTTAAGTAAATAGCCAGCTCATAAGGCTATTAAGGGGTGGCAATAGACAGTAAGATGTGTAGGAGCAGTTAGAGAATCCAGAACAGGCCCCGTCCCATACAAACCATAGGCCTCCTGAGGTTTATGTCAAAACTATAAGGAAATCATTGATGAATATTAAGCAGCATTAGGCAACATCACAATGTAGTTAGCACAGGTTAAATCTAAAGATTTCTATGATATGTTTGTAAACTACTGGATAAAAGACAATTAGAAGCAGGACAAGTGTATACTAAACATCCTTCAAAATGAAAAAAAAAAAAAAAGTAAATAGCCAGCTAAACAGATTATGCAAACGAAGTGTCTCCAAACACATCTCCAAGTAAAATGGGTAGACCTGTGTATATTAGCTGAGGAAGTATTACTCCCATTTCACATATGCAAGGTTACAAGTGGTATCACATTTTTTTAAATGTTTATTTATTTTTGAGAGAGAGAGAGACAGAGCTATGAGTGGGGGAGGAGCAGAGAGAGAGGGAGACACAGAATTGGAAGCAGGCTCCAGGCTCTGAGCTGTCAGCATGGAGCCCGACGTGGGGCTCAAACTCACAAACCGCGAGATCATGACCTGAGCCTAAGCCAGATGCTCAACTGACTGAGCCACCCAGGTTCCCCGTGATATCACATTTTAAAGATATCTTTTAATCAACGATCTTAAGTCTCCACTCCTCCAAGCTGTGGAGAATTCAACTTCAATCCTCCTCTCAGAGGGCAGGGTGCTGGAATGTTATATAGTGCTATGGAACTTGGGATCCTCTCTCACCCAGAATCATTAGTTATCAGTTCATACTGTTAGTCTAAGACACCCGTTGTCCACATGCACATGGTCCCTTTGAGTCCATTGCTTGTGCTGCTTCTGGGGCAAAATAATATTTATCAGGTCTGGAAATCATGCAGCCATTCTCCTCTGAGGCCTACCCAGATCAAAGTGTCGCTGCCCATTCTCATGCAGCCCACTGCCCTCTCTTTCTTTCCCTGATTTCCATAGATCCTTTCTTCGGTCTGTCTTTCAGGATTTCCTTAATAACACTACCTCTCTGCCCCCTCCCTCAAGAAAACCCAGCATAGTCTTCTCAGTGGGTTTAGACTTTGGAAAACAAAGACAGTAAGGGAAGTCTCACGTAGGCCACTCCTGCTTTCTATTCTATCACAAACATCTGCTGAAGCAAGAAAACACAGAGCTTCCTCCCTGCCTAAATGAAGGGAAAGAAGAAAACACACAGGCAGAAAGTATCATTTTGCATCTCCAAAGCTGACTTCACCATTTAGAGTTTCCACTGGTGTGTACTCTGTGTGACAGGTCAGTTACCACAGGAAAAGTAGGATGAGATGCTTTGCAGACCAACTCTTGGACAGCATCATGGTGGGCTGGTACCACTACTGGTGAACCTACTCCTATAGGTCAGCAATAAAAGTGACATCCTGCCTTCCATTCCAATAAGACACCTGTGTCTTATCAGAGAATTTTTTTCACATATATTATTCCATCAGAGTTCCCACAGCCCTAATGTCAGAAAAGCTGTATTATCCTCATATCACTGAGGCTCCAAGAAGTAAAGCCATTTAGCAAGTGTGAAGTAGAGATGGGATATGAACCTATGTCTATCTGACTCCTGGATTCCCTGCTCCTTGCACTCCCTGAATATTTACCCCCATTTTCTCTCCCCCCATACTTGACAGGGCTACCCATAGCAAGGCTCAGAGCCCAGAAAGCCAAATGGTCATCACTCCACCATGTGAGGCCAGGCAACACCTCTTCCTGACTGCTGGTTCTTCACTTGGAGCATCCTTTCCCCACCTAAATGCAGCTCAGTGCCCCTCCCCTCATGATTTCCCTTACAGAAGGCTGTGAGCTCTGTGTCTTTGTGTATCTGTAATTTAACCAACCATCCCTCCATAATGATCTCCCTTGTATTTTGGCATTTATACACATATCTCATGTCCTCCAGGACATTATTGGCTCTGGAGTGGTATGACCATGTCTGAATCATTGCTGCCTTCCCAATACACAAGGCCTGACCTAAAGGAGATACACAAGAAATGTCTCTGAAATTGAAGGGTGAACTGGAGATGAATGAATGTATGAGGAAAGGAAGGAGTGAGTGGATGAACTAATGGATTGAGTTGAAAATGAAAACAATGGTTGATACCAAGAATCCCAAGCAGCCCTTATGGACAAGTGGTGAGACAGTATTCACTACAAAGCATGAGAGAGGAAACAAACTGGGATTAAGAGGACGCCAAAATGCAAATATAATTCAAGGTCTGTGAAGAAACACTCCTAGGACCCAATAATTCCATGTTTCACTCTGAATTCACTTTATGGGTACTCATTTCTGGAACTTCACTTTTATAAGGCGCTAGCCCTTCTTTCTGATCATTAATCAATAGCCATGATGCAACAATGCTATCAGGGAGAATAATTTTGGTGTGCCCACACTGTGCCAGGTGCTCTTGCAAATCTCTCACTTAATTCTCACAATGATGTGAGACCTGTAGTTATATACCCCATTTTACAGATGGGAAAACAGAGGCTTAGAAAACTTAAGCAACTTTTAAGATCCCTCATCTAATAAATGACAGAGTCAGAATACAAACCCATGTCATCTGAGTTCAGAGCCATCTCTCCTAATCCCTCTCCCATCTAGGTTTCCAGCAACATGGCACCATGCCTGGCTATGACAGCAAGCTTCCATTCATTGAGCACTTGCTATGGGATTCACCGAACACTCTGTGGACACTGAATTCACAGCAATCTCATGGCGGAGGCACTGTTTTGATCCCTACCTTATACACAAAGATACTAAGGCTTGTGTGACGGAGTGACACCACTAGAAAATGACAAAGCTGGAATTCGAATGTAAGCTGACTTCTTCCAAAACCCATGCTCTTTACCCAATGCTCATAATTACCGTGTCCCAGAAGAACCACTCATAATTTTCTTTCTTGTTCAGTAGATGGTTGTGGGGTCATAGAAAGAGCCCTGTATTTGAAACTGGATTATTTATGTTCTAGTCTTGGTTCTTCTGCTTAGGTTTGTACCTTGGACAAGACATTTAACATTTCTGAGCCTCAGTTGGTCATCCATATGATGGAGGCAATCATGCCCCCTGTGGAGCTATTGTGAAGGTTAATGAGGAGTCAATGCTGATGAGCACACTGTGCAAACCTCTATTTCTGTGAAGGAGAAGGGGGTCAATAGATATGATTATGCTTGTCCTGGAAGTGGATAAAAGGAGTCTCACAGAGATGAAGTGTCTGGTCTAACGATCTCACAGAGAGTCCGTTCATTAGGCCAGGAACAAAGCCCAGATGTCCCTAGGCAGTAGTCCATGTGCCTTTTGCTAGGTGGCCAAGGATCATTATTTGCAAGGATGAGATTCTGCCAGCCCCACAGTGCTTCTTTGGTTTCAACATGCATCATCTTTTCCCCCTCACACACCACCCAGCTCTTTCGAGGCCCCTTGACATTCAGGGTAGAAGTCTTTTTCCATCGTTCTTTGGCTTAACTGTTGAATTAAGTGGTCTTGCTCTGTTAAAGAGGTCCACCCAGAATGAGCAGTCTGGAGAGAAGGCAGCGTGAGCCTGGTCAGGCTCGCTTGTCAAGTGCTTGAGATCCTCTGCTAATGAACACCGTTTGGAGCTGCTCGGGATTAAGCCATTATCTGTGCGATCTTCACCTGACCCTTTATGGACCAAAATTCATTCATTCCAATTTCATGCTTAACTAGGAAGGTTTTACAACTCCTTTCTCCCCTGGTATCATTTCTCTTCAATCTCTGGGACCCATTATGCAGCAATTTTGCTTTCCCCAATTTCATTTTCACTTTCAAAGTGAATGTCATTTGTCAGGCAAACCACATATTCTTTGGATCCCTATCTGTTAAATTATTTCTGAACTTGACTTTTTGGGGCCCCATTCTGGCTGACCTAAATTCTTCTCTGTCTTCTACCATTTCCCCCTTCCCTCTGAAGGCAGCCATCTGAGGCTTCATTGCCTAAAGAGGCTGTTTCTGGAAGCACTTATCTGTTACCCCAGTTGGATAGTTATCATTCCTATCTAAATTAGCTAGTGTGATCTTTTCTCTGAACTCCAGGCAGAACCGATCCTTTGTATGAGAACTCCCCATCAGGTTTCAGACCCATCTGCAGCGCCATTCTCAGATCATTCTCTTTGGAACTAAGATTCAAGTCCTCAATGTTTCTAATGCAATGTTCATCTCTGTAGCCACTTTTCAAAAGAACAAGCCACTCTTGCAGAGATGGTGCCTGGAATCCCAATTAGGCCATCTCTTGCCCCAAGGTCATCTCAGAGGAGGTGCCCTGCAAGGACCCCCTCGTCTTTTCTGTCCTGGTGTTGCCAGCTTCAGAGAGAATGTGTGATGGAGGGGAAGGGGGTGTTAGGGGGAACAGCTGCAGAGTGGCAAAGAGTAACTTCATACAATTCACCTTCAGAGCAGCAGCAGAGAGCTTCTGCAGTGAAACCATGACTATTAACACATGTCAGAACTGATCTTAGGGGATGGGCAGCCCTACTCTACCCTAGGTTGGACGGACCATGGACAGAGTGTTGGGCTGTATTTGAAGTGCCCCAATTCCAGAGGACACTACTACATGTAAATTGCACAGAGAATAGCCAAGCTTGTGAAGAGGCCAAACTGTGTTAAAGACAGTGGAAAGAACTGAAATGTTTAGCCTGGAAAGGAGAGCCTTTTGTGGGGATAAGCAGGGTGGAAAATTCTATCTCAGACTCCTGTTTTACAAATTAGAAACCTGAGACTTGGAGAGCACAGACCTGGGGAATAAGCAGAGTGAACTTTGCAAAGAATAAATGAGATCATTTTGCTTTACTGCTTAAAACCCGGCCAAAGACTCCCGATGCTGTCAATATAAAGGGCCAACTCCAAGCCATGGCCTCCAAGACCCCCTATGATGGTGCTGGTCCCTGTGTACAAGGTGGAGGAACAGCTAAACTGGTATAACCAAGAGACCCCCCTCCAACCACGGTTTAAACAAGGTAGAAGTTTACTTCTTGACCTTGCTATAAACGATACCACAAGTTGCAGAGTAGACCATAATTCAATAGGGGCCAGTTAGCAGAAACTGTCAGCTGATACTTCAGGAACATACCCATGAATGAACAAGAGACCCTTGCCTACTTCGTGTACATGGTGAAGGGAAACAAGAGTAGACTGGGACAGAAACTGGAAGGTGGCCGACAGCTCAAGTGAAGATAAGCACATCTTTAAGGAATGAAGTGTAATGCTAATGCTAATGTGGTATGTGCCACATTTAAGGCCATGAAGACTGTTAAAGTTTTCTGTAAATTAAAAAGTTTGCACGATAAAAAAAGTCAGAGATGAGGAGTCAAGGGCAGGCAGGGATGCTCTGTCATCCTCAAAGAGGAGCTTCTGGGGTGCAGAATGGCACCACAGGGAGTGTAGAATGGCACCTCAGGGTCTGGTACAGTGGCAGCTTTTTGGGGAGCCGCTCCCTGCCCACGCTACCGAGCAGAGCTGGCCCATCATGTAATTTATCTCAGTGCAATACCCTACTTGTTTCTTTCATCGTACTTACTATTATTTATGCTTATTCACTTGGTTTATTTTTGTCTATCCTTCCTCCTCATCTCCACCCCACTAGACTATAATCTTCAGGAGGGTATAACAGGGTACATCTTGAATTTCCAGCTCACTACTGTATTAGCTCTCTATCCCTGCTTAACAAAGTACTGCAGAACAGAGTAGCTTAAAATAATAAACACTATCCACAGTTTCTATGGGTCAGGAATTATGAAGCAGCTTGATGGGTGGTTCTGGACTGAAGTCTTTCATGGCATTGCAATCAAGATGTCCGATGGGCTGCAGCTCTCTGAAGGCTTGGCTGACACTGAAGGAGTTATTCCAAAATGGTTCACTCATAAGGTGCCGGTTGTTGGTAGGAGGCCTCAGTTTCTTCCCACATGGGTCTCCCCAAGCTGCTTGAGCATCCTATACAGTATGGCAGCCGGCTTCCCCAAGGGTGAGCAATCCAAAAGAAAGCAAAGCAGATGCTTCTATGTCTTTCTGACTTAGCCATAAAAGTCACAGACTGTCATCTTTACAATATCCTATTGTTTACACAGGTCATTCCTATTCACTGTGGGAGAGGACCACACCAAGATTGTGACTATCAGAAAACGGGGTTGAGGAGGCACCTGGGTAGCTCAGTTAATTATCCAACATCAGCTCAGGTCATGATCTCATGGTTTGTGGGTTCAAGCCCAACATCAGGCTCTGCACTTGTGGTGCAGGGCCTGCTTAGGACTCTCTCTCTCCCTCTCTCTGCCCCTCCCCAGCTATCTCTTTCTTAAAATAAATAAATTTAAAAAAACAGAAAACTGGGATCACTGGGGGCCATCTTGAAGTCTGGCTACCATAACTACTCAACCCCCAGCTGCCAATATTGAATTGACATGTGGTAAGCGCTTAATATATGTTTGTTCAGTGAATAAAAGAATGAAAGAGCCCAAGTAAACTCAGAATTATCAAGATTAGTAACTGAACCCAGTCTTGAAATCAAGTCTTAAGTTTCCTACTAAGTGCTCTTTCCCTATGACTTTGCCAACCATGGTCTCTCTTTTCTAATCCTCTGACACACAGCCCTGTCTCTCCCAGCCTATGTCAGCCTGTAACCCACTCTGGTGATGGCCTTTCCAGTAAAGAAAAGCATCGCTGGGATATGTCTTCACTGGAGTACTTGGCAAGGAGAGAGCAGAAATCCTGGGAAGCTGAGGGGTTGCAAGGGTCTGTCAGATGCATAAGCAGCACTTGGCAATCTGAAGCTATGGTTTGGAAACTTCAGTTTGCAGAAGAATCTGCCAGGGATTTGGTGATAGTCCACAGTGGGACCCAGGATTCTGCAATCAGGAAGGTTGGTGGCATGTTCTCATTGCCGATGGTTAAAAGACAAGCACTCGCATTCCTGGGGCTTCTTTGCATCACTGAGCACATCCTTCCAGAGAGCCCATAGAAGGGTGGTTGGGCCCAGGGAGGAGAAGCCCAGTCACAGAGCTGCCAGGGTAAGAAGATTCTGACAAGCTCAGGAAAATCAAGGCCAGGGAGTGACAGCAAGAGGACAAGAGGTTCCTTAGTAGTTTATTTGTATAGAACTTGAGTGTTAGGTAGTTGTGGTGTTCTTTTTTTCTTGCAGGGCTCCCTGGTGTGTGTGTGTGTGTGTGTGTGTGTGTGTGTGTGTATAAGTCAGCTTCTTCTGGTATCCAACTGGGGATTTGATTCATTTAACTTGTTCAGCGTCAGTTGCAATAAACCAGGTGGTTTTGCATAGCTCATGCAAATCACTTTCTCCCCACACATGGCTACAGTCCCAGCTGCCAAAATGTTGTCATGTTCTTGTCTCCAGAGCCTTAATAATAAGAAAAAATAAGTCTGTAGCATGTATGTGCTCAACACTCTCCTTGGTTATCTCTGAGCCTGTGCGGTCACTGCTGGCTCTGTCAATGAGCCGGTTCAAGCCAGGAGAAGACATATACAGATGCCAGTGGAGCTGAAGGGAAGTGCTCTGGCTCCCCAGGTCACAGATTTTGCTGACCTATTCAGAGCTTCCTTTATTAGAGCCAACAAAACCTTGGGTATGGAGGCTAAAATCCAAAATTCCAGTCCTGCCTTTGTATTACTGACTAGATTGGGGCTCCTCCTAATAGTGCCCTAGTGCCCTGATTCTTGGGGGAATTAGGTGAGACATCAATGTCAAGATTCCCAATTGGTTTTAGTTCATGGTGCAGAAACAGATAAAGCACACTGGGGGAAACATGAAATGTTACTTGTGACCAAAGATGATCTTTAGAGGGTTCTGGTCACCCCAGCTTCTGCCCATCAACCCTGTGGCTAAGGGATCAGTGTCTCATGGTAAAACTGACTGACTAAAGGTCACCCAAATTAGTGGTCCTCCAAGAAATGTATGTGGACCCATACACAGCCACGTGTCTTGCTTTGGCCAATGATATGGGAGAAGTGACATGCCACCTCCAAACAGGATCTTTAAGAGCCAGAGTATAACTCTGCCTTGCTCTTTCTCTTTAATACAGTGGCCAGCAATGTTACAGATCACCCTGGACACCGAAGTAAAGACTGTGTGCAGTAGAGCCACAGCCAACCCTCAGTAGCCATATAGTATGAACAAGGAATGAACTTCTTTTGTTTGAAGAGATTTGGGGGTCATCTGTTACTACAGCAAAACTTCTCCCATTCTGATGATGCCATGGCACACCTGATGAGACCCTTTGATCTCAAGAAAAGCTCTAATTAATTGGAGTGTGCCAGACAAATGTTAGCCACTCACTTATACAAGCACCAATGGAACATAAATAATTTTCTTGAGTTTCTATCAGCTTTGTCCTCTGGGGGTTCAGCTTTATCTCCAAGCTTATAAAGGGATGACTAAAAATTCCAGTTATCATATCCATACAAAAACAGGTCATCTCTTTCTATGTCTCTTTCATATAGAATTAAAAATTACCAGAAGCTCTGTTGAAGCTTCTATAGCATATAATGATAATGATAATGAAGAGCATGGGCTGCAGAGTCACAGAAATCTGAGTCCAAATACTGACTGGGTGATCTTTCGGCAAGGGACTTAATCACTGTTTCTATATCTGTAAAATGCAAATAACAATAGGATCATTGCCAAAAAGAAATGAGTACATACAAGGGTTTTGGACTAGTGCCTGGTACATAGAACATACTTTGTGCATGTTAGTAGTGGACATCTGTCATGTTCTTGCTCTCCCATCTTATGATTTTCATAGCAATCTTCTAATATCATGAATCCCATCTTCATCTCTCTTGCAGCAAATTTATCCGTGGCCAACTTTCACCCACAATTATATAGGGAAGGGAATTCTGGGAAGCATAGTTCCAGCTTAGCCAGATACACAGCTATCACGGGCTGGAAAGGTAGATCATGGCAGACTGTGCAGCCAGGCTAAGGATTTGGGTGGGGGCACAGAGTAAAGTCTTAGAAAATTGTTTTCTTTTTCTTCCCTCCTCCTCCTCCTCCTCCTCCTCCTCCTCCTCCTCTTCCTCCTCCTCCTCCTCCTTTATATATAGAGAGAGTGCTCACAAGCGGGGAAGGAAGGCAGAGGGAGAGAGAGAGAGAATCTTAAGCAGGTTCCACTCTCAGGGCAAAGCCTGACGTGGGCTTGATTCCACAACCCTGGGATTGTGATCTGAGGCAAAATAAGGAGTCAGATGCTCAACTGTTTTCTTTTTAAGTAGATATGGCTTGACCAGCTTTGCATTTAAAAAGACCTATTAGGTACCAGGGTGGATAATGATTGGTGGTGGGAGACAGGAAGCAGGAAGAACCAATTGTTGCAATATTTTGTAATTTCTAAGATACTGCTTTAAATCCTGTGGAACAAGGTGAGATAAGAATGCACAAGCAAACAATTGCTAGAGTAAGTTTAGTCCTTTTTTTAATGTTTATTTTTCAGAGAGAGGAAAGAGAGAGAGAGAGCAGGGGAGGGGCAGAGAGAGAGGGAGACACAGAATCTGAAGCAGGCTACGGCTTCCAGCTGTCAGTACAGAGCCTGACACAGGGCTAGAACTCACGAACCATGAGATCATGACCGAGGCCGAAGTGAGACGTTTAACCAACTGAGCCACCCCGGCGCCCCAGGGTAATTTTAGTTCTAATTGTCTGTAATGCAATATAAAAAATAAAATACAGGTACACACACCAGATTAAGAAACTTCTTTTTTTCCCCAATAGACATTCAGTCCATTCCATTAGTTTCCCAAAATGTGGTGTTGTTATTAATTTAATTCTGGATTTTTCCCATTAAACAATGTAAGTGTGTCAAATGATCAAAATAATTCACTCACATTTTCCTCCTCATGCACAGTGTAGATGTATGCTATGAAAGACAATGAATCCACTGAATTAGAACCAAAGAGCTTTCTGACTAAGCTTTAGATTTGTGTGTCAGTTTTAGTTCCAAAAAACGCATTAGGAAGTAAGAAAGAAGGAAACACTCACCTCGAGAAACAAGCCTCTGCACTAACCACCCAGGTATTCCCCTCTCTCTCCCAGCCTTCCTTGTGATTGCTGGGGCTTGGTGTTCAGTGCTGCCTGATGGGCTGTGAGCAGATGTGATGTGTCCCACATCTGGGCTGGGGCAGCGTGGAGCTGGGGTGCCTCCTTCAGTTTTTTATTTTTTTTTTTAATTTTTTTTTCAACGTTTATTTATTTTTGAGACAGAGAGAGACAGAGCATGAACAGGGGAGGGGCAGAGAGAGAGGGAGACACAGAATCTGAAGCAGGCTGCAGGCTCTGAGTGGTCAGCACAGAGCCTGACACGGGGCTCGAACTCACGGGCTGTGAGATCATGACCTGAGCCGAAGTCGGATGCTTAACTGACCGAGCCACCCAGGCGCCCCAAGTTTTTTATTACCTACTATGGTGACTTGAAGGCAACAGACAACAGAGCCACAAGATGAGGAGGGTTGTCTGACCAGGTTGTCTGACCAGGATGTCTGACCAGGTTGTCTGACCAGGTTGTCTATTCATGTGAATAGAAAAATGGGCTTTTATTATGAAAAATAAATTGGGGATTTGTTACCTTGGCATGGCCTAGCATAGCCTGGCTAATACACCTGCCGAAGTCAGTGTCAGGTACTTTCACACCTATTCTCCTCAATGAGCCACCTCAATGAGCCTGTGACAAACATAGGGCATGGGAAGGAGCTTACCTATGCACACAGTTTGCACTGATGGAACTTGAACCAACAGGTATGGATCCAAAGCCCATGAGTTTTCTATCCGACCATACAATAGCACATCCTATTACAACTACAGAATCTAAAGGATCTGGCCATGGGTGGACAAGAAGCATTGACTTCTTGAAGTATTGAGAGGGACACAAAGTTCTAGCTGGTCCAAGGTCCTCATCAGGTGTCTTGGGCTTCAGGTTTGCTCTTCTGACCTCTGCTTCAATTTCTTTTTCCTTTTAATTCTGGACGCAAAGTAGCACTGTGGTTAAGAGCATAGATTTTTGGAGCTCTGCCACTCACAAGCTGTGTGACCTTGACCAACATACTTCACCCCCACAAGCTTCAATTTCCTCATTAGCAAAAATGAGGATAAAAGCACTTATCTTATAGGGTGCTTACAAGGATTAAATGAGATGGTGTCTGCAAAGTGCTCAGTGTGGGGTCTGGCACATTGGAAATACTTGGTAAACGGCAGCTAATAAATGTGATGGCCCAAAGCAGCCGTTCATTTTAAGGTACAATAGATTATTTTTCCAACAAATGCTTTCTCCAGGAGCCAACTGTATAAATAGCCTCAAGACACAATGGGACCACAGTCCTAACCTCAAAGGCAAGGGACATTTTGTCAGCTTGCTTCCCTCTCCTATGTGTAAATTCATGCCTACATTTTATTCCCATGACTAGTTGCTATTCTCCTAAAGAGTTCTCTGGACCTGGCATCAAGCAGCCTGTTCTAGAAGAGCAGAACTTCCTTTAGAATAGAGGTTCCATCATGAATCTTAGGAACCTCAAAATCAGTTCTTCACCTGCGAAGTAGGAATGCCAAATTCCACTCGATAGGGTTTATGGGACGACTCAAGAAAATCCCACCAGGGAAAACCTGTCACACTGTTCCCAGTACTGGGTATTTCATTAACTGAGCAGTACAAATCTCCTTGCCTCAGAAGGGAGGTACCCTGTAGACAACGGTGGAGGGCTCAGCTATGTCCTGAGGGGCACACATGCCTTTATTTTTTTTGTTGTTGTTAGTGGTTTTTATTTAAAAAAAATTTAATGTTTATTTATTTTTGAGAGAGAGAGAAAGACAGAACATGAGCAGAGGAGGAACAGAAAGAGAGGGAAACACAGAATCCAAAGCAGACTCCGGGCTCTTAGCTGTCAGCACACAGCCCAATGCGGGGCTTGAATTCTAATACCATGAGATCATGTGAGATCATGACCTAAGCTGAAGTCTGTCACTTAACTGATTAAGCCACCCAGGCACCCCCCCTTTTTTTTTTAAATTTATGTTTATTTATGCTAGCATTTTTAAATTGTGATAAAAACACTCAACATGAGATCTATCCTCAAGTTTTTAGGTGCAAAATTATAGTAATGCAAGCTACAGGCACAAGGCTATAAAGCAGATTCTAGAACTTGACCATCTTGAGTAAACCAATACCAACTCCCCATTTCCTCCTCTCCCAGCCCCTGGCAACCAGCACCCCACTTTCTGCTTCTATATGTTTGACTGTTTTATATGCCTCATACAAGTGATATCATACAGTACTCATCTTTCTGTGAATAGCTTCTTTCCCTTAGCATAATGCCTTCAAGTGTCATCCATGTTTTGAATATAGCAGAATTCCCTTGTTTTTTTTAAAGTTTATTTATTTATTTTTAAAAATACTCATTTATTTTGGGAGGGGGAGGGGCAGAGAGAGAGGGAGACAGAGATTCCAAAGCAGGCTCTGAGTTGTCAACGCAGAGCCCAGGGCAGGGCTCAAACTCACGAACTGTGAGATCGTGACTTGAGCTGACGTTGGATGCGTAACCGACTGAGCCCCTCAGGTGCCCTTTATTTATTTATTTTGAGAGAGAGAGAGGGAACATGAGTGAGAGAGGGGCAGACAGAGGGAGCGAGAACCCCAAGCAGGCTCCACACTCAGCACGGAGCCGAAATCAAGAGTCAGACACTTTGACTGTGCCATCCAGGCGCCCCGAAAAACAGCAGTAGAGATACTGAGATACATTTCAGACATTTTTAAGAGATGCATTGTTTTTGTTTTTGTTTTTGTTTTTGTTTTTTTAATTTTTTTTTTTCAACCTTTTTTATTTATTTTTGGGACAGAGAGAGACAGAGCATGAACGGGGGAGGGGCAGAGAGAGGGAGACACAGAATCGGAAACAGGCTCCAGGCTCCGAGCCATCAGCCCAGAGCCTGACGCGGGGCTCGAACTCACGGACCGCGAGATCGTGACCTGGCTGAAGTCGGACGCTTAACCGACTGCGCCACCCAGGCGCCCCGCATTGTTGTTTTTAATAAATCATAATGTATATCACTTTATACCTACTTTTTGCCCTTTGGATCTATCTTTCCACATCGGTATCTATAACCAACTACTACTTATTACAACAGCTGTATAGTGTTTCCTTATATAGATACAGCTTGGACTATAGCTGGTTTCCAGTTTTTTGCTATTACATGTAAAAATGTGACCCTCAGTGCTGAAATAATCACAAGGCAAAGCATTATTAGCTTGCTGGCTAATTTCTGTCCCCACTTCTGACTCCCTTGCTTGTCCCAACTATAAATAATTAAACGTTTTCCAGTTAAACCTAATTACATATTAATCATTCCTAAGTCAAAAGATCATTGCTGAGATTAATTATAACATAGACACTTGTTCACAAAAACTTGATCCTTATTTCATATCAGAAACAACACATTAATCTACAGACTGAACTTCATAGACCATAATGATCTTTTACAACAAACAGATGTCAAGCAAGTCTTCTCTGGCAAGGCAGCAATTACATTACTACTTAATAATCCAGACATGGGAAAATGAGTTCCAGAATAAGGGAATCTGCTTATGAAAGCAGTTTTTAAATTATGAGCAATGTTGCAAAGTGGACAAGAGATGGAGTCAGACAAAGTAAGGTTAACATTGGCATTGATCTTTATTTGCTGTGTGCTCTTGAGCAATTTACTTAACTTCTCTGAGCCCCAGCTTCCTTCTTTATAAGATACTTATTAACATCTACTGCAGGTGTTACCCCTCCTTGACTGCTAAGACACAGAAAACAGCTAGAGTGAAGGCCCTCTACCACTCAGAAGAAACTGTCTCTTGGTCCAATTCTATATTTGACATCTCAGGCCAACGGCATTCTTCATTAATAGAGTGGCCAAAGAATCTACATCCACACTGGGCCACTTTTGAGACTTAACTGGGGCACTATAAATAGTTAGCAGGGACACCAGGTGCAAACTTGAGCTCCCCCAGGCAGACTGGCAACCCTACTATTAACCAGATCATCACCAGTCTCCATGAAGCAAGTGGGAAAATCAGGTCATTTCATTTCAAAGTGGTCTCAGTTGTTCCCCACGTGATCAGGAAAAATTAATTCAATCACAGACTGAAGTGTGCACAAGGTTTATTTGGCCTTTATTCGGCCACAAGGTTTTATTGGGCCTTTGGTCCCATCTCTGGTTTTTTTTTCCTCTTTTTTTTAAAGTTTTATTCACTTTGAAAGGGTGGGGAGGGGCAGAGAGAGAGAGAGAGAGAGAATCCCAAGCAGGCTCCCACCTTCAGCACAGAGCCTAATGTGGGGCTGGAACCCATAAACCCTGAGATCATGACTTGAGCTGAAGAGTCAGACACTTAACTGACTGAGCCACCCAGACACCCCTGGCACCATCTCTTTGAATCGTCAATTCTGTCATCAGTCTTCTTGGAGCTAAGAAAACTTCTTTATTATGGGGAACCTATGAATCTTATTGTGCAAGTTTATATGATTTTGGTATAGTTTTCCATTTATTTGCCTTTTTAAAAAATTTATTATATGCCAAGTCTCAGCCTAAAATAATGGGAACTAGGGAGATGACTGAACCATAGTCTTTGCTTTTAAGAAACCCACAGTTAAGCCAGGGAGACTACCACAGAAGCCGTTCACAAAAATGCACCACATGAAAAATTCCAACATGGAGGTATGTGCAAAGCACTATGGGACACAGAGAGAACGGTGATTAATTCTTCCCTAGAAGGCATCTCAACATTTTCTAAGTGAGGAAGTGTGGGGAGTCCCTTCTAGGTGCAAGTGTAAGAAAGTTGGAGTGTGGAATGTGTGAGGAACCACTCAAGATAGTGTGGCTGGAGGCTGCTGTGAAGGCAGATAGTGTGGAGGCGGGGAGAAGGGCTGGCCTGCAAATTCCTCTCTCTGGGTTTTCTACAACCTTCTTCAGCTGTGGGAATCTCAACTGAGAAGTGTTTCAGCTCCTGTTGCCTATTAACAAACTCCCAACGGCCCCAGAACTTCTCAGAAAGTTCCAACACATTGTCTTTGAACTTATTTAACAGGGATGCTACTCTCAATTTTTTAAAGTGTGTGTGTGTGTGTGTGTGTGTGTGTGTGAGAGAGAGAGAGAGAGAGAGAGACAGACAGAGACAGAGAGAGACAGAGACAGAGAGAAAGTGATGCCACATGCCCACTAAACGCTACCAGATTTTTGCCACCATTTTGTATCAAGACAGCTTTGTGGATACATGCCATATTCTGACCTTTAAGACACTGATAAGTGATTAATTTGTAGAAGAATGTTTCCTTGTAGCATTCAAAACTGGCCTTTCATATCAAGAACCAATGTGAGACTGAGCCTCATCTTATACTGAGTTTACATCCTTTTAAGAGATTTTCTGCTATCATTTCCGTAGGGTAGAAAAAATCAATGTGATTCTAAATAATTCTGACCTCTTTAGAAGGCAACAAATGTTGCGTTTGATTCCAAACAATCCCTGTGTTTAAAAAAAAAAAAAAAAAAAAGAAAGGCCAGTGAGAAGGATACGCAGTCTAGCCATATGGAGGTGTGATGACTCAAAGGCAGCTCCATCTCAGAGGGGCCTACTACTCACCAACAGGGGGAGCACTCTCACAGAGAGTAGAGCAGATGTGACCAGGTCATCAATTTGAGGGTGGAGGGAAAGGGTGTCCCAGAGTTTTGCAAATGGGCCTCCATTAAGTCTTTTGCTTGTAAGTGACAGAAACTCAATTCAAACTGGGCTCAAGAAAAGCAATTTTAAAGGATTTATTGAATTTCTTAGTAAAAAAAAATCAGGGGGAGGACTGATTAGACATGCCTGAAGGATATTACTGAAAGGTATCTCTTTCTACTTCAGCTTTGCTTTCTTATTTGCTGGCTTCATTCTCAAGCAGGTCTTCTCATCATGCTGACAAAGTGGTTGCTCAATGCAAAATTGTTGCCCTGGTTCATGTCTTTAACAGCTCAGTAACCCTGGTGGAAAGAGAGGTTCTAGGATTGAGTTCCTCCCCTCACTGAACCAATGGGGGTCATGAGTCAATACCTGACCCAATCATCATGTACAGGGAGTGAAGTAGGCCGAGTGAGGTAACTTATTGTTATTATCCAGGCTGATCATCCTGGATCTTAGATGACGGAATTAAGGGGTCGGAAGCAGGGAACCCCATTTGGGCCCAGTAAGCTGAGAGATAGGGAACAGTGGTTCACCAGTGCTATGGCAATGTCTGTCTTCTTTCCCTAATCTGTTTTCTTCCTAGATACACATTCTAATTAATGTTTCCAGCCTCCTTCACAGAGGACACAGGGTGTGTCCATGCGACTGAGTTCTAGCTAATCGAAAGTGAGAAGTAATAGGTTATCAAAACCACCCAGCCAACTTTGGAAGCCTTGAAATGAAGATGGTGGATGTACAGAATGGAAGGAGCCTGGTCCCTAAATCTCTACTGCTTAGAGGAAAGCTGCACACCAAATGGGAACACCCATTGTGGATATTCTATCATGTATAAAACACTATGTTTAGGGATTTGTGTGTTACAACATCTCACACTAACTAACAAAGATGCAAATATCAAAAAGAAGGGGGGATCTGTAAACTGAACAGACAAAAATAGCTCATGCCTACTACAAAGCTTCTTTGTGTTCAGTGCTGGAAATTTCAGACAGCCTGATGGTTTTAATCAGTCAGTAACCACAGCTAAGGAGTCCGAAGACATGGGTTCAAGGCCTGACTCTGCTACTTATAGCTGTCTGACTGTGGACCTGTCACTTCTCTCTACCCCTTGGGTTCTTCATCTGTAAAATGGCAGATGTAAAGTGGTGGTGCAGTATCTGCTTGACTGCCTAGCTGTGGGATTCAAGTACAACTAAGTGAGTTAAAGTGGCAGTTAAAGTAGACTATAAAGTACTGGGCTAGCCTGTAAACCAACTGAAAAATATGCTAACCCCGTTGTTTAGAGTGAAGCACTAATGAATCCATTGGGCCTCACAGGAAAATATTTTTTTTCCCATCCAGAACCATAAAGAATAGCACCAGGAAGAAAAAGCTTGAGTAAGAAAAAAACCTGAGTCGGATTTACCTCCTGTCCTAGGGAGAGAGACCAGCACTGCAGTGGCCGGGTCTATAGGGCAAGCGTGAAGCTTCCCTCCTTCCTCCCTTCCTTCTTTCCTCTTCACTGTCACTCAGATCCAATCCACTGATCAGAAGAGTGCTTGTTTATGTGTTCCAAAGCTGGCCAGTCCTCAGGTCTCTTCCCCTCTCTCTTGGACCAGTAAAATCCAGACCAGCCCAACTTCTTCGGGGCTGCTCAGGGATCCTTCCAAAATTCAGTTGTGCCATTTCTCCGGGCCCAGAAACCCATTTTGAATTCTGAATCCAAGACGCATGAAGCCCCTTTTGGCTTGGCTCACTATCAGCTCTCAGCCTACCCTTTCTAGTCTTATCTCCAGTTCGGGTTGGACAGACCTTCTCTCCACACCCTGGTTATTCCAGCTATCTTCAAGCCTTTCTCTGGCTGGGAGTATGGAGGGGCAGGAGGCAAATGCAGAGGTTGACTGGGAGTGCTTCTAGAGAAGTAGGAACTGGAAAGCTGGGGCTGGGAGGTCAGCAGGCAGTGCAGTGGCGAAGAGAAGGAAGAAGAGCGGAGGGAAAGGAAAAAAAGCAGGGGAGTTTCAGGAAGACCAGTGTTGAGGGTGGGACTGTTGAGGTGGGAAGGAGCTGCAAGGCAGAAAAAAAGTAAGAAGATGTTGGTGTGGGGGAAGAAGCAGACAAGGGAAACAACACAGACCAGAAGGAAAAAGAAAGTGACAAGAGGGAGGGGATGTGTCCTTGGCGTCAAATGCCGCAGGGAGGTCAGAGGGACAGGAGAGACAAGGAGGAAGTCTCTGGGTTTGGACAGGAGAGAGCCACAGAGTCTTTTGGTGGAACAGCTGGGGTGGGAACCAGTCTGTGGTAGATTCGGGGATGAGGAGGAGGTGAGGAAAAGGAGGCAGTGAGAGGAGCCAAGCTTTTGGAGAAGAAAGGCTTGAAGTAACCTGAGCCAGCTCCCTAAAAGGTAACCCAGTCTGCTTGGCCACTGGTGGTGGGGAGTCGCTCTCGGAGTCACCTACACAGATTTCTGTGGTCACACCTGTTCCCACCACCGCTTGAAAGCAACCGAACAACAGGTGCTGAAATCCCACCTACTTCTGAGCTCCCCACTCACTCACCTGGCTCGTAAATACCTCCCATCCTGTGCTCCTCGAGGCCACACCCCACAGCCTGCTAACAAAGGAGCCGTGCCCAGGGTTGACCATGGACAGGATGCACGCTGAGCATAAGAGTCAAGGGAATTAAAACACGAGTCCTCTAAGTAAGCGGCGGGTGACCTTCGGCAAGGCACCTCCCAGCCTCTGTTGCTTCCTGTGTCGGATGACAACAGTTCTTACTCCTCGGGGCAGATGTGAGGATCAAATCAGAAACCAGATGTTAAACCTCAAGGGAAACTGTAAAGCTTTCCAAGAGAGTTCATTGTTACCCGTGTCCTGATGGTGGAAATGCACATTTGCCTAGAGCTTGTCAAGCATGTCGTCCTGCATTCCTCTCTTTCCCTCAGAACTCACGTCAGAGGCATCAAAAATCCTGCTGGCTCGACCTTGCAAACATATCAGCAATCTCGCCAGCTCTCCGCTATCACTATAGCCAAACTGGGATCGGTGCTCTCTTGGAAAGCTGTAAGAGCTGTGCACTTGGTCTCAGGCCTTACACTCCTGCCCTCCTACCCTCCCTCTTCTCTTCAGAGCAGCTGGAGTAGCCCTTTTGCAAGTGCACCCACGTCACGTCATCCTCCCCTCAAAACCCTCTGGTGGCTTCTCGCTGTGTGTACAAAACAGTCCAAAGTCCCTGCCATGCCCTGCGTGGCTCCCCATGCCCTGCCTCCCAACATCCAGCAGCTTCTGGCTGTGCCCTGAGCACACGACGCTTGCCTGTGCCCACTTCAGGGCTTCTGCTCTGAGCTATGACTCATTCCCTCATTTAATTCAGGTCTTTGCTCAAACGGCACCTCACTGGGGAGGTCTCCTGACTATTCTCTCTCACAGGGCCCCCTCCCAGCACCCAGGCCTAACCCCACTTCCTATCTCATTCTTTATTCCCTTACCTGGTGTATGTGCCTTTGCAGAACACTGAACTCATGTTCCTGTGGGTTTGTTTGCCACCCATCTCCCACCCGCCCCCAGTCAGTTGCAGGTGTTGTTAGGATAAGGGCTTGTCTCTGTCTTGTGATCCTCAACACCTAGAACAGTGTCTATTGGTCATAGGCCCTTAACGCATATCTGTTGAACGAAGGAAAGAATGAATGAATGCTCTTCCCACGTCCATCTCGGTCAGCAGCGTCCTGAATTCTATCCAGCCCACTTCACACAGACCAGCATATCCAAACAGATGGCTTCTGCTAAGCCCCTCACACTGGCAATCTTGACTCCTCGAAAGGAAAGGGAAAGAGCACGTTGCTTTATTTGATCCATGGAACAGTTTTTAGGAATATCAGTTTAACCTTCTGAGTGGCAGTGAATGGTGTGATCTCTGACTTACTCTCTTTTTCTTTTTTAGGACTTTACTTTTTAGAGCAGTTTTAGAGCAAAAGCAAGAGGAAGGTGCAGAGCTCTCCCATCTTTCCCTGGCCCCTCCACATGCATCACCTCCCCCATCATAAACAGCCCCTGCCAAAGTGGTACATTCGTCACCATCAATGAACTTAGGCTGGCACATCATAATCACCCAAAGTCCGCAGTTCACATTAGGATTCATTCTTGGTGGTGTACATCCTGTGAGTTTGGACAGATGCGTCGTGACATGTATCTACCATGATGGCATCACACACAGCATTTCTGCTGCCCTAAAAAGCCTGCGATCCACGTATTCTTCCCCCTCTTCCACTGGACCCCTGGCAACCACCGGTCTTTTGATCATCTCCATAGTTTTGCCTTCTCTATTCTAGTAAGAAGTGGAACCATTCTTGTTGCACAACATTCCAACAACACAGTTATGTAGATAGTAAGTAAAAAGCTCCTTCCCTTCTCCCACACTCTTCCCATCCTGCTTCCCACCCACCCCCCCAAACTACTATGGATGGTTTGATGTGTTTCTTTCAGGACCTTTTCTATGTATTGACACACACATAAATCTCCCTTTCTAAAAATGGTATCGCATTGTGCATTATGCTGTAATTTACTCTTTTACTTAGCAATACATCCTATGGATCTTTCCATGTCAGTTCGTCTAGGTCACCTGCATCCTTTTTAGTGGCTGCCTGGTATTCCTTGGTATAGATATAATTGTACTTTATTTAATGTTCTGTGAAGCATATAGGCCAGCTCCTATTTTTGCCTATTACAAAACTACTACAACAAACGTCCATGGATATACAACACAGTACACATATATATTTCTGTAGAAGAGATACCTAAAAGACAAAAGGACATTCTCAATGATATGCATGAACGTTTAAAAATAGAAATAAGTATACCATAGAATAATCTTTTATTAAGAGAACAATAACATCATTTCCCAAAGACTGAACATAAAATAGGATAGGGGAGAAGGAATTAACATTTAATAAGGGCCCATGGAATTTCTGACCACTCTAAAGGGTGGGTATTATCGCTGTCTGATGAAACAGGAAACCAAGGCTCAGAGAGGGGACATGGCATGCCCAGAGTCCCCCAACTACTGGCAGGCAGAGCTGAGACCCACGCTCAGTGCTGTTATGAAGCCCATCGTTTCTCCAGCACACTGTGGGGCTTTCTCTTCACCTTCCTTTCCCTGCTCAAGAGAAAGGAACAAATTTTGCTTGTGAAACTTGATGATCTGCAAGCACACATTCCCACGTCACTGGCTGTCTCACCTAGAAACCGGCCTCCTGCTTTATGGCTCATCGGGAAACCAAAGGACCATCCAAAGGGGGTGTGCCTTCACAGAAAATCCCCTCCAGGTCCTTCCCCAGGAGAAAGGAGAAAGGCTCTTTTGTGAGGCTGTCTCCACGTAGGGGACCTCTTCACCACTGTCCCCGCTTAGACTGGTCTGCGCCTGAGGCTTCTTGCGGCTCCGCCCAGACCTGGAGAGGGTGTGGCGAGGAGGAAACAGATCGCTCACTATCTGTGTAGCGAAAGGAAGCACTTTCTTGGTAACAAAGGAGGCTCCAAGATGTCTTGATAGGTTTGCTCTCAAAAGAAAGCCAGAAAAGTCAAGGGGGCCAAACATGCACCCATCAACACATCCACCGTCGGGAGTCCGGAGTCCGAGGACAAGAGTAGTGTAAAGGGGAAAGCTGAGAAGTGGCTGAATATTCAGAATCGGAGGTCATGAGTCAGAGGGTCCCAGCATGACGAGGCTGGAGGGAGCTTGGAAGGTCTGCCAGTCTGGCTGCTCAGCCAAAGCGTGGGCATCTCCTGCTGCCTTCCTGCCAAGAGTCAGGCCTCCCTGCTCTTGCTCTGCTCACTTCCAGGGAGCACATCACTGCCCCAAACACAAGGTCCACCTGTGAACGTCTCTGCCTGTCACAGTGCTTCCTTCCAGTATTTGGAAACCCGCCACCCCTTTCCTTCCACCCACTGGTCCTAGGTCCACTCCCCCGAGACCCCAGAGAACAAGTCCAGTCCTGCTTCCCAGAGACGGCCCTTCCAGCCCTGAGAAATGCCCAAATTCCCCAGCGGCTGTGAAACCTTCACAGCAGGTCTGAAGGGGGCTGCAGGATAGAAGCTTTCTCTTCTTAACAAACAGGTCTAGCCTTTCTGGTTAGGAGAGCTGTCTGGACAAAGAAAACCAATCCCGCTTGTCTTTTGAATCTGCAGCCGGATGGGAAGGGAACAATAGCCCCGGGAGAAGTGGGGGGAGGACCTGACTCTTCACATCTTAATGAAGGTGTGAACTTTGAAGCTTTATTATGAACACTTGAAAGCCTACCCCTGGTTAAGCTCCTTTCAGCTGCTCACAGTCACCCTGGATAATGAGGCCGCAGCTGTGTGGGAAGCGCTGGGGCAGGAGAAGGGGAGGCCCAGGGTTATCCGGAGGCAGGAGCCTGGCCGGTCCTGGCAGAAAAGCCACCCTTGGCTGCAGGCTCTGCCTCGTGACCAGGCCCTGGTGGCTTTCAGGGACCGGGAACTCGCTATGTGAGCCCAAGGGGAGCAGTAACCCTATTAAGAAGAAGAGAAAGGCCTGAAGAGCCCTGTTAAAAACAAAAACCAAAAAAAAAAAAAAAAAAACTTCCTAGGTCATGAACATAATGACTCACACCTAGATGGTATCTTACATCATCACACCATCTTGATTCACACAAAAGCCTCTGTGAGGCGGAAAGGACAGTGGCTCGGAGAAGTTAGTGGCCCTGAATGAGGTCACTTGGCCAGTAAATGACAGGTCAACTGACTGTAACCAAGATCTCTTCCCACCCCACAACCCACTCTTCCCCGGAAGCCTTCAAGTCAAGTGTCAAGGTGTCCACTGAAATGTCAGATCATGAGCAGTATTCAAACATGACAAAATAATATCTAACATTAATCAAGTGTTTCCTATGTCCCTCAGCACTCTACTTCACCTATTTGCAGGCATTATCTCATTTAAATCTCATAACAACCAAATGAGTTATTAGTATTATTATTGATGGGGAAACTGAGGCACGGAGAGGAGAAGTAACTTATCCAAGTTCATACAACCAGCAAGTGGCAAGGCTACAATCTCAACTCAAGCTGTTTAGAAGCCTATTTCACGTGTCCCCAGTATAAGAGTAACACCTGTTAACTATAGAAACTGAGAAAACCTATAGGAAAAAAATTCAAACATGAGCACTATGTTCACATCTCGACTTTATGCACTTATGTTTTGCATGTACTCATTCAATATGCATTTACCGAGCATCTCCTGTGTGCCAAGCACTGTTCTGGGTACTGGGGATCCAAAAGTGAATATGACCAAAGGGCCCAGGTCCTCAGGGGGTTGACCTTCTGGGGGCACCTTCCTCTGTATTTCACTGACCCTGATCATATGGAGGTGCGTAGGCTTCCTCCATGAGCACTGCCTTCATGTAGAGTGCCAGAGGGTTATCATTGTGTAACGAATATAATCACAGTGTAAAGAACCTGTAAGGGTTATTTGAATGCTCATGTGCCTCCCACCCAACATCTGTGTGCTCAGTACCTCTATGCTAATGGCTGACATGGCAGCAACTAATGAATGTGCCGGATTTTCCCCTCTGCTGGGCTCAGTTTCCACAAAGACATAAAGTCACTCTGATGCTCTGAAGGGCAAGATAGCAATTGGACTACAAGACATAACTAGTCCCTTGGGCAGAGAGCTCACTGTTTAGCACATGGAGCCAGGCCTGCCCTCCCAGCTGGGGCAGGAGAATGGCCTTCTAAGTATTAACCTCCTGTTCACTAAACAGGGAAACTGAGGCTTATAGAATAGAAAGTCATTTTTCCAAAGTCACCTTGAGCTGGGAATCAAAGTCAGGTCTGTATAGCCAGGCCAGATTTGAAAGACAACAGGGCTAGGGATTTTCTGTATCTCAGAGGCACAGGTGACCTATTTACCATCCCAGGATGGAGGGATTTCCATCCTGCAGGGATCTGGTCAGTTAGAATCCAGTCAGCAGCTGACCGTTTGTGGAGTGTGGTTCTCAACCTTTTTGTTCCCAGGACCCCTTTGACACTCTTAAATATTATTGAGTCTTACCACACACGCACACACACACACACACAGAGGTAACTATGTTAACTCTGTGAGTCAATGGATGTGTTAATTATTATGATTTTAGTAATGATTCCACAATGTATATGTGTATGTATGTCAAATCATTATATTGTGCACTCTAAATATATACAATTCCATTCATCAATTATTCCTCAATAAAATTAAAAAAAATATTAATGACTCCAAAGAGTTTTTGTTTATGTGGATTGTATCTATCAATATTTACTGCACCAGAAACTAAAACTAAGAAGTTTTTAAAATGTTTATTTGTTAATTTATTTTAAAATAACAATAAGCCCATTACTAGTTAACAAATAGCATATGTTTTTACAAATAACTATATTTTCTAACACAAAAGAATTTATTTTTTTCAATATATGAAATTTATTGTCAAATTGGTTTCCATACAACACCCAGTGCTCATCCCAAAAGGTGCCCTCCTCAATACCCATCACCCACCCTCCCCTCCCTCCCACCCCCATCAACCCTCAGCTTGTTCTCAGTTTTTAAGAGTCTCCTATGCTTCTAACACAAAAGAATTTAGTGGGAAGAATGGTCTCGTTTTACGTTTTTGCAAATCACTTTAATATCTGGCTTAACAGATAAGAGCTGGATTCCCATTTCTGCTTCTGTAGTCAATCTGTTGCAATATATTGTTTCGGTTGAAATATATATGAAAAAATACAGCCTCACACAGATATGTGCTTGGGAAAGGGAAAAGTACTTTAAGAGTTTTTTCAGATAACTGCTGTTATTCTTCATCGGTACTTCATCAAAACTCAACATAGAGTAGCTTCTTCTTTTTTTTAATGTTTACTTATTTAATTTTAATGTTTGTTTTTGAGAGAGAGAAAGACAGAGCATGAGTGGGGGCGAGGGGCAGAGAGAGAGGGAGACACAGAATCTGAAGCAAGCTCCAGGCTCTGAGCTGTTAGTACAGAGCCTGATGCGGAGTTTGAACTCATGGACTGTGAGAGCATGACCTGAGCCAAACTCAGATACCCAACCGACTAAGCCACCCAGTGTCCCTAATGTTTATTTTTGAGAAAGAGAGAGACGGAGAGGGTGGGGGATGGGGGGGGGGTGGACAAAGGATCTGAAGCAGACTCTGTGCTGACAGTGGAGAGCCCAATGTGGGACTCAAACTCATGATCCATAAGATCATGACCTGAGCCATTTACACAGTTAACCGACTGAGCCACCTAGGTGTCCCAATATACAGTAGCTTCTTTTTTTAAAAAAAATTTTTTTTTAACGTTTATTTATTTTTGAGACAGAGAGAGACAGAGCATGAACAGGGGAGAGGCAGAGAGAGAGGGAGACACAGAATTGGAAGCAGGCTCCAGGCTCTGAGCCATCAGCCCAGAGCCCGACGCGGGGCTCGAACTCATGGACCGCGAGATTGTGACCTGAGCTGAAGTCAGACGCTTAACCGACTGAGCCACCCAGGCGCCCCTAGAGTAGCTTCTTAAAGATGAGTTGCAATGTGGACTCTGAGAGCATATCAGAGAACTTTTCATACTCAGTTACATTAAAATCCATTGGTCTATCTTGGGTTTTGAATGGTTCTGTTACACATGCATGTTTTATAATGTCATGCATTGGTCATTTGGAAAGTAATAGTGTGCTGAGCTACGTAGATCTTCCAGATATTAACACATTTCATTAAAATAGCCTCTGGAGGGGTGCCTGGGTAGCTTAGTTGGTTAAGTGTCCGACTTCAGCTCAGGTCATGATCTCACGGTTCATAGATTCAAGCCCTGCGTCGGGCTCTATGCTAACAGCTCAGAGCCTAGAGCCTGCTTCTGATTCTGTGTCCCTCTCTCTCTCTCTCTCTCTGCCCCCTCCCCCACTCACACACACTCTCTCTCTCAAAAAAATAAATAAACATTAAAAAAATTATAATAGCTTCCGGAAAACCTCACTGTTTTCTCAGGAGGGAGTGCAAATGGAAAAAGGACAAATAATATCTTATTATGAAAATAGTTCTGACTTTGGGAATCCCCTGCAAGGATCTCAGTGACCCCCAGATGTTCACAGACCACTTTTGAGAACTACTGCTCAGGCATAAGGAACAGTGATGACCACTGAGAAGTCCAGGTACTGGTGGCTGAACTCCAACGCTCTGAAGGCAGGAAATGCTGGGAAGCTGAAACTGAGACTAAGGCCAGTCCCATGGCTGGGAAAAAACAGAGTAAGAGTGCTTGAACAGGTGCACAAAGGTCATTCCACATGAGCAGCACAAGATATCTGAGAAGCTGCAGAGGGGCCCAGCAGACAGGAGACAGTCACTAGATCCTGGGCCAGAGAGTACATTTCAGCCCCACAGAAAGTACACCTCCCTCCTCAGCTAGACAGTGTCAGGGAGCACAAGGCCATGCCAGCTAGATAGAGCAGAGTCAGGAGAGGCCAGGAATGAAGAGTTTGGGGTGGATGCTGGTGAAGGTCAGCCTATGTGGAAAGAACACCTTCCAAGTCTGATTTTGTCTATCTCTTTGGGATTGGGATCAAAGTAAGAAGAGTCTAGAAAAAATAGGATCAAGGGGTATGGGATGACAAGAAAGGAAGATAGAAAGGATGCTTGGGAACAGTAGGCACCCAGCTTGCCCTGTCATGTTTGCAGGCCTCTGGGCCACCACCTGACCCTTCCTGGGAAGTGTCTCTTTTCTTCATTCTCTGTCATATCCTCTGTCAGGCTCTCATCACGTACTTTCTTGAACTGGTTTCTCTGCTTTCAGGGTCAGCCCCTCCAATCTACACCCAACCCTCAGTCAGAGCTCTCTTTCTACCATACATATTTGGTTACATCCTCCTCATGCTTAAAACCCTTAAGGATTCTCTCTGATTGTCCGCAGGTCAAGTCCAAATTCCTTAGGGTAGCACAGACAGGCACCACCTGGCCTCTGCTGTCCTTCACACTCATTTCTTCTTGTTCTAGCACCAAACCCTCTGTTCAGTCACCAGCACTTCCTGCCACCCCTCAAACATACTCAGAGTCTTAAACAAGGCTGACCAAGTCAGTACCCAATAAAGGTGAGTGTCAGATCCCTCTGTCCCTAACCCTCACCCTATCCTTCGTTATCTCTGTCCTTGCTTTCTGCTACACTCCTATGTCTGCATAGACTTCTAGGCTCTGCATCCGGTTTCTAGTCCCTTTAACTTAAGGGGCAATTTTAGCCTACCTGGGTTTGACTTTCAGTGCTCTCTAGCTGTTATTTGCTTTTATCCTGTGATATGAAGGAACATGGACCCTGAAGACACCCATGTCCTAATCCCCAAATACATGGCAAAGAGGCTTTGTCATACTGAACCTGTCTACTTACCTGATGTATTCCTGAATCTCTGAAAAGTGAAAGTTCTGTTTGTTTTCTGAACAATCTTCTCTGGCTTTTATTTCCCATGCCTGAGTTCTCTGGAGCCACTGTCCATTTAACTGAGAAACATAAGAGGAAAGCAAAGGCCATAGCATCCAGGGTGCCTGCCACATTGGTCTCCTCTCTGTTTCTGAAATGGCTGTGAGACTAGGGCTTAATGGTATCAGAGGAAGAAGAACATAAGCAAACCAAAGGTTGGAAGAAAGCTGGATTTGAGATTTGAATGCTAACTCTGATATATCCTAGCTGTGTGACTCTGGGCTAGTTGCTTAAATTTTCTGAGCCTCAGTTTCTTCATCTGTAAAATTTGGATGATAATGCTTACTTCCAAGGTTGTTGTAAAGAGTAGGTCAGATCACGTATAGAATGTTCCCAGTACGGACCTGGCATACAGAAGGCACACAACCAACAGCATTTAGTATGAATGGAGCACAAAGGAACACAGGATGTCCATTTCATTTTGGCCACACACTCTAACCACTAGGGGTCACTAAAGAACCCCCTTCATTTCATCCCCCAGGTGGAGAGACTCTAATCTTTGTTAGACTAAGAACTCAGGAGGACACCATGCCAGGAGATGAAGTCTTCAGGGGGAGAAATGGAAGAAGCTGACGCTTCTGGGTCAAGAGCTGACTCTCAGATCTCTTTTTGTTGGTAGCGTCTCTCTCTTCCTTTCTATGGCTGATCTAGTCAGGTGGACCAAGGGCAAAGGTGTGCTAAAGCCTAGCCAACTGCTAAATTTTCAGGAATTCTGCAAGATGGTTGCCAAACAACCATTATTAAATATTAATTTACAAGTAAATCATATTAAAAACAAAGGTAATACTCAAAAATCATTACTTCCTAATTACAGTATTTTACTATTAGCTATGCTCTTGAGTTATTTATGCCTATTGTATGTTTACAGTGGGAATATTTTATTAATGTTTTATTTATTTATTTTGAGAGAGAGAGCACAGAGAGAGGGAGAGAGAGAATTCCAAGCAGGTTCTTCACTGTCATTGTAGAGCCTGATGCAGGGCTCAATCTCATGACTCTGAGATCATGACCTGAGCCAAAATCAAGAGACAGACACTTAACTGACTGAGCCACCCAGGCACCCCTACAGTGGAAATACTAACTAATGTTGTGCTACCACACATCTCTTCCCAACTGAACATTCAGTGATGTCATTTTGTTAGCTTGAAATCTTCCATGGTGGGGGTATTTGCACCACATAAATTGGCAAGTACTACAGATCTGGACTTGATATATCATTTTGTTGACTGTCTAGAGTAGAGGCCAACAAACTACAGTCCAGGGGCCAAATCCAGCCCACTGTCTGTTTTGTACAGCCTCCCGTGAGCTCACAGGCTAGCATGGTGAGTTGCAGAAACCAAGCTCGGCATCCCCCTCTGCCCTGTGTCCCCCCCTGCTCCCAGCACCTGCTGCCCTGGCTGGTGACCACACCTTGCCACTGCCCAGATCCATGCTGCTTGCCTTAACACACTGGAAAACCTGCTGTTGGAAACTGCTGAGCACTGAGCTGTAGAATCTCAGTCCAACGGTTGGTGGCTTGGCAAGTCACTCTCCCTCTTGTCAGCTGCTCAAGTTAAGAAGGCAAGGCTCTCTAGAAGAGAAGGGTGCATCAAGATCTGGGTGTCACTAGGACAGAGAGCAAAACTGACCTTGGCGGTCAACATGTACTGCTGCTCTTCTTGTGGACAAAGTGAAAAAGCATGGCTCCTCTGTTGGAGGACAGCCTTTGCCTGGGAGAAATGTGGTGCTAGCAGTGACATCAGTTTCTCAAGCTCAAGAATAACTCACTCTAGCAGACAAATATGCAGTTATAATCTAGTTAGTGAGTACCATAATATCGAGGCATGTAGGCAGCTGGCTGGATCCAAACGTAAAAAGTGAAGGGGAGGGATAACAAAATGAAAACGTTGTCAGGGAGCATGCACACCAAGTTGCCCACGGAGTTCTGCTCTACCTCAACTGGGCCAGGCCCAAATGTTCAAAGATGGGAACTGTCTCAGAAGGAAAGTTCCTTTTTCCTCATTGGGGGATAGCACTTTATACTGGAATTTGGCCAAACTCTGGCTTGTGTCACCTCCCAGGATTAATTTTAATGGCCTCCCAGAAAGATTTTCATATCACACTTCTTTGACAGAAATGTGTGAGGGTTCCCAGTGAGAAACAGAAGCAAATGCCCTCCTTCCATCTGATGTTTTCTTGTCTAGGAGAAAGAGACTGGGTGGATCCATATTCCTGATGAGTCTGAAAGACCCAGGGTGAACCCTAGAAGACTCAAGAGGTGAGCATCTATTCTACCATGTCTCAGATAAGGAGCGCTTTACTTCAGGTTTATAATATGTTTCAGATTACACTGCACTTGCCCACGTATTACCACACTCACCCAACTTGGCATGGAAGAATGAACACAGATTCTAAGAGCATGGGTCCAAATCCCACCTCTGTCACTTAACATGGGCCCCCATATAAACCACTTCATACGTTAGAACCTCACTTTCCTCATCCATGAACTGGGATTCATTATTTAACTCCCTGAATGAGCAGCTGTGAAGATGCAATGAAATATATGTGAAGCCTGATACATAGAAGGCCCTTACTGAATGGCACCTATGTGTGCCGCAGCCATCAGGCTCACAAAAGCCAACTTCAGAAATCTGGCCAATCCGTGGTTAAACCTTTACTAGCCTGAAATCATTCACGGTGTTAATATTTATACCATAGAAATGAGAGACTGCCACATATCAGAGCTCCCTCTTTTTTCTGGAGATCCAGTTCACCAGTACTCCACGGTTTTCATTATTATTTCCCTTCCTCTTCCTTATATCCTAGAGAAATTCCAGTGAGGTAGTATCATTACCCCCATCTTACAGATAACAAAATGAGATTTAGGTTAAATGACTTGCCCAAAGTCACAAATACCCACTTTTTTGGGTCTACAAATCTAGTGCAATCGCCACTCTACCATAGCAGTGTGAGTGTAATTTTGAGTACACACAGAGTTTATCTTTTTTCCAGCCATTTCAGAGGAGATGTGACGTGTCAGGGCCTGGACTTCATCCTGGACAACTTGGTTTTATTTTCTCATCAGAAAGCCAAAGTTCTGTGCCTGTGACAGATAAAGCCTACCTCACCTTCAGGGTTTCCCATTTGTAACTTTTACTGTGTATTTATCACTGCATGTCTACAGGCACTTCACCATCTACATAGTATCCTTCTGCTAAGTGGCTTCGAGGGCTCCAGAAACATTATCTCATTGTCCCTTTACCTCCTAATGGAGAGGGTTGGAGACTAGAGACCTTATTTCACAACTAAGCAAAGTGACTTGGCCAAGGTTGCCTGAGAAACTGGAGGCAGTGGCAGCCAACGATCCTTTTCTCTCCTGCCTAGGCTGCCCTACCCATGAGCAAAGAACAGAGTAGCAGCTGCAGCCTCTCTCCTAAAGGAAGAGAAAATGTCAAGGGCTATCAAGACTCTAGCCGCAGGGCACAAACTCATTACCAGCTAGGGTTAAGGATTAAAAAAAAAATCCCCTGCATGATATACTATTGTCCAATTATGAGCACCACCCAGGCTTGAAGCAGTTGACATTGTTCACAATCAAGATTCTAAACCCACTCTAGATAAGGATATAGTTTGCATTTTCTGGCCATGGGATGATGATGAAGTAGATACAAAAAAACCCCCCAAAAACATATATATAGATACAGATATAGATATAGATATAGATATAGATATAGATATAGATATAGGTATAGGTATAGATATAGATATATATCATGGAGGGAGAGTGGTTCATGTGGCCAGATTATTCAAACTGACATTATTACTATTGTGCCCAGTGATAAAGAAGAAAATAAAGGCAGAGTCCCACTTGTCTAATTTGATTACCTGAGAAGCTCTGTGTTGATTACCAATGTCTGCTTGCAATTGAGGGCTAAAAAAAAAGAAATATCTAACCAGCTGAAAGCTGGGAAATCACACAGAGGGGCCTGAGGTCTGTGTAAATGAAATTTAATAATAAATGGGATGTGCTCCCAGGTAAAGAGGTAAATAATAGGCAGAGAAAGAGGAGGTTCAGATTATATTGGTGGGAAGGGGATTCTGGCCAACCTGACATATTTGGAGAAATGGCCTGTGTTGAGAAAGGAGGATAGGCTCAGGGCAAGAGTAAAGTGAAGGAGGCAGAAGAATGAAAAAGACAGTGAATCAGAGATGAAATTATGGTGTGGGTCTCAGGAGAGGTGATTATAAGTACTATTACAGGCAGTGTACAAGAAGGCTTCTGTGTATAGAGAGCTAAATGTGGCCAAATAAGGACCCCAGAGCTAAGCAGAGAAAAATTGCAAGATGGGGGGCTAGCCTAGCATCTGTTTGTAAGCCACTGGCTAGGAAAGAAGGGGATGGGTCAGAATTTGTCCTGCCCCAGCACATTAGGAAAGAACCCACGTAGCCAGGTAGCACTACCCACTGGGCACCTGACTCTAGTGGTGGCCATGCCATCGCTTAAAGATACTGACAACATCTGCAACCTGCAATCAAATGGCCCAAGTGAAACACTTTGCACTGATGCAGTGGTGCTGATCTGAGGGAAAAAATGATAGGCTTGGAGTCACAAGACCAGCCTCTGTTCCTCCTCATCTGTGAAATGGGGATAATAATAAGTTTGTGCTTGGGAGTGGAAGGTTTGCGGGGGAAGAAGACAATTTAAAATAAGAGGAAGGAAGTAGCCCTCTAAAGATTAAAACTGTAAAGTCGGCATTTACAGATAAAAGCAAAAATAGGCAAAGTTCCATTAAAGTGACAGAAGAAATACCCAGGCTGCGCAAGATTTTGCTTAAAAGTATCAAGATCTCCAAAGAAGGAAATTGTGCAACCAAAGGGGACTTGATGAAATGGACGCATCCCAAGAAAGAGAATCAGGAGCAGTGCTCCTTCCAGGGAGTTCATATGATGTCTTACCACACACCTAGAGAACTATGGCCTCATGAACAAGAACACACCTACTGTGGCCATATTAAGATGAGACTATTAAGTATTCCAACCACCGAACTCTATGTCTTGGTTCCATGCTCAAGACCCAGCCTTCAACTTAGCTTATTCTACTGGGGAACGACTCAACTAATTTAGTTTCCCCTGGGTCAGACCTAGAAGAATGTGTTGGCTTTACTTGGAAAGCAAGACCACTGTGTTCACTGAACTTTTCCCAGGTCAGCAGATAGAGGAGGAACCTTGCAGCCTGCCCAGTGTTCTCCCACACAGCAGTGAGGTTCTGTTCTGCCAGGAACCTGCTGGGCTCCAAAGGTACAGAGCTACACCAGACACTGTCCTTGACTTTGAAGAACCAATTGATGGGGAAACCACGCATACCAATAATAGAATATGATCAATGCTAAATAGAGACCTGTAGTTAAATGACTCTGTGCCTCTATGACCCTCAACTGTAAAATGGGGTAATGAAATAAATGAGCTGATACATGTAAAGCACTCAAAATAGTGCCAGGAACCTAGCAAGCTTTCAATAAATATTAGCCACGAGCAATTACTGGACACAGTAACATGTATCTCCACTTCACTGTACATACAGTACAGCCTCTTGACTTTGGAAACTTTAATGTCTTCATGCCAATTTTACAGCTGTAAATGTGCTTTCTCATTAATATTACATGATTATCAGGATATAAACACTATGCTACATGCAAAAGAATAAAAAACAGTTTTGTTCAAGACTGAAATAATTTATAAAGTAGGGAACAGAAAGATCTTCTAACACATTCACAGGTTATTTTAATACTTTCCAAATAAATGCCAAGGAAGGCAGTGTTTATAAATAGCACTCAAAACAGCCCCCTCCGCTTTCTTGGTGAATGTGCACCAGCTTGTCAATGTCCCCATTGTGCAGGGCCCAGAACTGGATATAATTAAATCCTATTACCCAAGAAAACTTGCAGCATAGTTGGTCTGACACATTTAATGATTTGTTAACTCAATCTGCAAACATAATTGGAGTAACTCTTTGCCTGGGAGGTGGGGGATGAATGTGATGGTACAATGCCATGTCTGCCCTTAAAGGGCTTATAATCCAGTGGATGGGCTAGATATGGAAATGGCTAAATGTGGTCTCAGCCCAAAGTAAATGAACACTAAGTAAACATTCAGCAGTTGGAATCACCAATCTCTGGACTCTTTGAAGGCAAGGCTTTGTCTGTACCCCTTCATCTGCAGAGAAAAGATGCCCTAGCACAATGATGGGAATTCTCAACTCTGAAGTCAGCTTGCCCATGTATAAATCTCAGTACAGGCTCTTGTCAGTTGTATGATCTTGGTTGGGTGAGCTTGTTAGCTTTTCTAAATCTATTTCTTCACCTTTTTAAATTTATTTACTTGTTTTGAGACAGCAAGAGAGAGCAGGGAAGGGCAGAGAGAGAGGGAGAGAGGGAGAATCCCAAGGAGGCTCCTTGCTGTCAACACAGAGACTGATCCTGGGCTCCATCTCACGAACCATGAGATCGTGACCTGAGCAAAGATCAAGAATCAGACACTTAACTGACTGAACCACCAATTGCCCCTGTTTCATCATTTTAAAAATAAGTATAATTATAATAACTATAACATAGGGATATCTCTAATATCTTTATTATCCCATTATAATAGTAACTATCTCATTGGATGAAGGTTGAGATAATGGGCATAAAACACACATGACAATACCTGCCACAAAATAAATTAGTATTAATTGTACTCTGCTCACTTCCCCTAACACCTAGCATAGAGCTAGTTCATAGTAGACACGACTAGTAAATGTCTGAAGAAAGATGCAAGAATTAAATAGAGTAAATAGATCATTTAATTCATGAGACAAACCACTGTGTGGGAATAAAGGTAGAAAAGTAATTATTCTTGCTTGGGGAAACAAGAAAGTTTCTTAGAAGATGCAGCATTTGAGAGAGCCCTACAGTCTGGACTAATAAGAAGCCCCAAGCCTGCATGGCATATGTGGAGCAGGGTAGATACACGTGGAATGAGGTGGGAGCCATGGGGACAATCTAAGTACTGTGGAGCTTCTCTTTGGGGAAAGAAGAGTCAGTGGAGATTTTAGTAGAGGAGTTTCATATAATATCTGTTTTTTAAAGTGCCATTTTGGCCACCCACAAAGAATGAAGTCATGGGGTAAGAGAGCAGAAGCTGGGAAAACAATGAAGAAGTTAATACAATAGCTCAGGGAACAGGTATGGGAGTCTGACCTAGCACAATGGCTGTGGGAATGGGGATGAGGCAGAGAAGGCTTATGAGAATGGATCAGGTGTGAGGGTAAAAGAGAGGGGGCAGCAAATGAAGATTTTGAGGTTCCTCACCTGGCTGATTGACACAGCTTGTATTATGTAGACAGATTATTGTTAAATCACAGAGAGAAAATGGTGCATAATGGTCAGTTATTTCTTCTGAATCATATAATCCTAGATTATCATGGTGGATGAGACCAGCCCCTCAAACATTCACCATCTGCTGCATCAATTTCACTCATCTGTGCCCTAATTCCAAAGCAGCTTCAGGACTTCTCTTACTCTTAGAAAGGCTGGACTCAACACCGAACTTAGAACTGCTTTCCCATGATTTTCAGCCTTTAGTTTCAGTTTGGCTTCTGGAAACACAGATCAAAATTTGGGCCTTCTTCTCTAAGACCCTCTTTCAGATTCAGCTGGCTAAATAAGAATTCCACCTTCATTTTTCTAATTGGTCCATTAAAATAACATGAGGTATTTCATCAAATATTTTGCTGAAATCAAAATATGCTGTTTGCCTCTCTCTGCGCTACTATCCTATTAAACGTGCCACCAAACATGGAGAGGGTCTAGTTATGTTAGTGCTCACAAACGAGACACTAATTTACCATCAATTTTTGAATAGGCACCCAAAAATTATTTATTTAATAAGCTATCCTAGAATTTCCTTCAAGATCCCCAAGCTGACTGCCTAAGTTCAATTGTAATGGAAAAACTTCTCTGGAATCTCACAGTGCCCCCAACACTTGAAGGAAAAGTATATGCTACTTTTGTGACCTTGACCACACCAAACCAGATTTACCTGGCAGGCATTTGTGTTTGCTGATCCTTTTCACGACATACTCCTTGTGTGGCTGGTTCTTTTCCATCACTCAGATTTCAGCTTAAATACCCCTTCCTAAAGGAGACCTTCCCTCACCACCTTTTCTGGACTCACCCCACCCCCAACACTTTCCCATTGCCCTGTTTTATTGTTTGTGTAGCATTAAAAACTATCTGTAATGATTTTGTTCACTTGTTTGGTTACCATAAAATGGAAGCCTCCTGAGGATAGAGATGTTGCCTTGTTACATGGGACAGTCCTAGTACCAAGAATACTGCCTAGCACAGAGCCTGTGCTCTGTGAGCTGAACATGTGTGTATGAATGGTCACTGGCTTGGAATTCTAACTACCCAGCCTACAACCTTTTCAGCTTTCACAATCCCTAGGATGACGTTGTTGCTTTCTCCCAAGGTTCCTGTCACATCCACTTTGCCAAGCAATTTTTCCTAGTTGGTCAGAATTAGGTCCAGAACAGAAGTTCCCCAAATCTCTTCCGCTTCTGGCTGAAAAATGAAATTAGCAGCCAAGTCAAGCAAGGCAAAACGGATCAGATGCCCTGTGTGAGGCTGCAGGAAGCTCCCAGCAGTTACAGCCCACACACTGTTCCTCATGTGGGGAGGTCTCATCCCCCAACTGTCTCCTACTATCATACATACTCCCCAGCTTTAAGAAGAGGGTGGATCTGCTCTGGCACTTCCCCATGACTGACTGACCTCCTTCTCTTCCCTGAATCTGGTTCTTGATTCTCGGCTTTAATGACTGACATTGGACCAAACTCTGATAGCAGCTCTAACCATGAAGTTATAGACAATGTACGTATGTGTGTAGGTATGTGTGTGTGTGTGTGTGTGTGTGTGTGTGTGTGTGTGAACCACTCAAACTGCACAAAATAAGAAGAGGAGTAATTGAAAGTCAACAAAGAGTCTCATGGAATGATTGTCCCTGTCTCTGCCTCGCCCCCTCTCCTTGGGGCCACATGCTCTTGTGTCCCTCCTTCTTTCTGCAGGGCTGAGTCATGCTCCCCTTTCTTAACAACTGGCTTGCTTGCCTTGATTATGGTTTATGTGCTCTCCCTAAACTTTGACTTGCATGTGCTGTGGCTTTGCTTTGTCATGTTGCAAACTTCATCTCAAGGCTGTATGACCTTTCATCTCAAATGCCCACCACTGATTGACTAAAGTCCCTAGCCTGTCGGTTCAATTACTTAATAGAAAAAAATCTGAAAGGTAACTAGGCAGCCAATGAATTGTCTTGTTGTTTCAGGTGTTTATCTTTGGTTCAATCAGGCCTGGGTTGAGAGGCTATCACGTGGTTCGTAGAGATGCTCCTCGTAAGTGTGGTGAGTGGGGTTTCCTAAGGTGAGGGGTACAAGAGAGATGGAGATCTCAAAACATTCTAATACTCTTGCTAAAGTGACTGTTAGTTGCTTGGTACTGCCTTGTCTCTCTGGATTGGAGCCCAGTTCAAACCTTCATACCATCCTGGACGTGAACCTCTCTCCCCAAGGAGGAAGAGGACCCCATCTCTGCAGTGGTTACCAGCCCTTGTTCTGCTCTTAAGGTGGATTTCTAGAATCCACCTTAAGGTTTGGCTTCTAGAATCAGCCAAACATATTATCACACCTGGGTGCTGACACTCACTGCATTGGATGCAGTTGGTCTTAGGTACCACCACCACAAGAGGTGTTTGGAAATGCGTAAGAGTGGCTTTGGGTTGATGGTGATAGCTGCTGCCTTTTGGTGGGCAGAGGTCAGAGATTGTGAACCTCCTGCAGCATGCAGGACAGTCCCTCTCAACAAAGACATGTCCTATCCCAAGTGTCAGCAAGGAATACAAATAAACTGACAAATCCATCCAATCAGTCATCCATGTATGTGTTCAGCATCTTTACTGCCAGCTACCACACTACTCTGGGAATAAAAGATAAATATGTGACCGATATATTTATTTATATATTATGAAAATATATGATAAAGATAGACAGTCTTTGTTCTGGAGGCTCTCATGGGCTAAAGGGGAAAAGAGTCATATGAAAATCATACCAAACGGGAAAATAAAGAAAAACATTAATTCTAGATTGAAAAAAAAACAAAACAAAAACAGCTGTATAAGAAAGGAAATTAAAAAAGTAAAAAGAAAAGAAAAGAAATAAAATCATGGTACACTATTTGGCTCAGCAGGAAGAGATATGAAATCAAATCATGTAAAACTCTATCAATTTAACAAGAAATGATGATGCAACTATTTGGCAGGGAGGATGAAGGAAAATGAGAAGTGGGGTGGTGTTTGTCTAAGAACTGAATCCTCACCCACCACAAAAGGAGGCAAATAGATAATTTCAATAAACTGTATGTATATATATAATTTCAATAAACATGGATGTATAAGCACGTTATTTAGGAATATGGAGATAAACTCCAGAAGGCATAACTAGGAGAGCTGGATTGGCTGTCTCTGGGGAACAGGGTAGTAGGACAGAGGTCAGCTGGGTTTTGGTAATAAGCCTTATAGTATTATTTAAATTTTTGATCTTGGTATGTGTATTATCCTTTGATATAACATTTAATTTTAAAATTATTACAATATAGACTATGTCGTTATTATGAACCCTATCTTAGAAGAATATACAAGATGCTATGCATTTATTCTTTATATTATAATGTCTGTAATTAGGAAAGCTGTGAAAAGGTTTTGCTAGGTTAAGTGTGCAGGTCTATGGAAATACACCAGCAATCCCCAACATATGGCTAAGGCATGTTCCAAAGGCTTATATATATTTTCTTAGCACCTCTGTTGGAACTTCCTCTGCTCAGCCCACCTGGGGAGAAAGCAGAACCTCCAGAATTTCAGCCTTGGCTGCCACTCAGGCTGAGGAGGAAAGGGTAAACTGTGACACATACTGGAGGGAGAGGAACTGGGAGCCTGGGAGAATCCAAGAGAGAGAGGTTGAGGAGAAAGGAGAGATCAAGAAAAGATACCCAAGGGGCAGCATGCAAGGATAGAGGTGTCTGTGAGGCCCCTTGCTGACTCTGGGGTTTCCCAGTTCCCCAGCTTATAACTGGCGATTTATCCACCTCCTCTTCCATCTGTAAGATCCTAGCAGGCAAGGCCCACACTCAATCACTTCTGAATCCCCTGCATCTGACGGGGCACCCTGCCCATGCTCCCTAAATAGAGAGTTGTTGAGCATTCATCCCTGATAGGAACTGTTCTTATATATGAGCATGGATGAACATATAATATAGATGCTGTATCCATATACAAACATGTTTAGTCTTGTCACACACCCAGTGAGGTAGGTATTATTAAGTCCATTTTATTTATTTTTTTTTAATTTTTTTTTTACACATTAATTTTTGAGAAACAGAGTGAGACAAAGCGTGAACGGGGAAGGGGCAGAGAGAGTAGGAGACACAGAATCTGAAGCAGGCTCCAGGCTCTGAGCAAGCAGTCAGCACAGAGCCTGATGCGGGGCTCGAACCCACGAACTGTGAGATCATGACCTGAGCCGAAGTTGGACGCTCAATCGACTGAGCCACCCAGGCGCCCCTATTAAATCCATTTTACAGACGAAGAAACTAAAACACTTAGTGATTCAGAATTGCTAATGAAAACACATTAAGCTCATCTGAAAGCCCAGCTCTTTCTTTTCCTTCTTTGTTTCTTTTTTGTTTGTTTGTGGGGGTTTTTTTTTGGGGGGGGGGTTGTTTCCTTTTTTAAAATGTTTATTGGCACAAAAACAGACAGTCAGATCAATGGAACAGAATAGAGAGCCCAGAAATGGACCCACAAACGTATGGCCAACGAATCTTTGACCAAGCAGGAAAGAATATCCAATGGAATAAAGGTAGTCTCTTCAGCAAGTGGTGCTGGGAAAACTGGATAGCAACGTACGGAAGAATGAACCTGGACCACTTTCTTACACCGTACACAAAAATAAACTCAAAATGGATGAAAGACCCACATGTAAGACAGGGAGCCATCAAAATCCTCGAGAAGAAAGCAGGCCAAAACCTCTTCGACCTCGCCCGCAGCAACTTCTTACTCAACACATCTCTGGAGGCAAGGGAAACAAAAGCAAAAATGAACTACTGGGACCTCATCAAAATAAAAAGCTTCTGCACAGTGAAGGAAACAATCAGCAAAACTAAAAGGCAACCGACAGAACAGGAGAAGACATTTGCAAACGACATATCAGATAAAGAGTTAGTATCCAAAATCTATAAAGAACTTATCAAACTCACACCCAAAAAAAAAATAATCCAGTGAAGAAATGCGCAAAAGATGTGAATAGACACTTCTCCAAAGAAGACATCCAGATGGCCAACTGACACATGAAAACATGCTCAACATCACTCATCATCAGGGAAATACAAATCAAAACCACAATGAAATACCACCTCACACCTGTCAGAATGGCTAACATTAGCAACTCAGGCCACAACAAATGCTGGCGAGGATGCAGAGAAAGACGATCTCTTTTGCACTGCTGGTGGGAATGCAAGCTGGTGCAGCCACTCTGGAAAACAGTATGGAGGTTCCTCAAAAAATTAAAATTAAAACCAGAACTACCCTATGACCCAGCAATTGCACTACTAGATATTTATCCAAGGGATACAGGTATGCTGTTTCGAAGGGGCATATGCACCCCAATGTTTACAGCAGCACTATCAACAAAAGTCAAAGTATGGAAAGAGCCCAAATGTCCATCGATGGATGAATGGATAAAGAAGATGTGGTATATATATATATATATATATATATATATATACACACACACACACACACACAGTGGAGTATTACTTGGCAATCAAAAAGAACGAAATCTTGCCATTTGCAACTACGTGGATGGAACTGGAGGGTATTAGGCTAAGTGAAATTAGTCAGAGAAAGACAAATATGATATGACTTCATTATTATGAGGACTTTAAGATACAAAACAGATGAACATAAGGGAAGGGAAGCAAAAATAATATAAAAACAGGGAGAGGGACAAAACATAAGAGACTCTTAAATATGGAGAATAAACAGGATTACTGGAGGAGGTGTGGGGGGGGATAGGCTAAATGGGTAAGGGGCCTTAAGGAATCTACTCCTGAAATCATTGTTGCACTATATGCTAACTTAGATGTAAATTTAAAAAAATAATAATTTTCAACCTCAAAAAAAAAAAAAAAGGAAAAGATTTCCCCCAACTCTCAACTCTTAGAAATAACCACTATTATTGTGGTTATAAATACACAATATTAGTATATTAATATATAAAATATATAAAAATTTAAAAATCAAAAAAATGTTTTATTTTTTGGAGAGAGAGGAGCACAAGCTGGGGAGGGGCAGAAAGACGGGGACACAGAATCTGAAGCAGGGTCCAGACTCCCAGCTGTCAGTGCAGAGCTGGATACAGGGCTCGAACCACAAACGGCGAGATCATAACCTGAGCCGAAGCTGGATGCTCACCTGAGTGAGCCACCCAGGTGCCCCTTTCTGTTTCCTTTTTTAATTGAAGTATAGTTGATACACACGGTTACATTAGTTTCATGTGTACCACACAGCTATACGTTATGCTGTGCTCACCACAAGTACAGCTACCATCTGTTACCATACATCGCTATTACAATACCACTGACCATAGGAAATCCTAGCTCTTAATCAAATATGGCTCCCGTTCTTGGGAAACTGTTTGTTTGACTTACAGTCCACCACATCAACATAGCTCCTTTTTTCTAGTTCTACAAATGCAATGGAGGGGGAACAGAAAAAAAAGTGAGCTAATATTTCTTAAGCTATTTTTATGTGCCAAGCACTTTGCATGTGCTATCTAATTGACACCTCACAATGATCACTTTAAGCAGGTGTTATTTATTTCCATTTCACTGGTGAAGAAATTGAGAGTGAAAGAAATGAATGGCTTTTCCCAGCATGCAACAGCTGATTAGTTACAGAAGCAAAATTTGAGCCTAGGTCTGTCTGATGACCACGCTCTTCAAGGTAGCCAGCCTTCTGTGCATCCTAGTGACAAGTCAGTCCAACCTTGCCAAGCCAATGCTGGGTGATCTCAATGCTGGAGATAATGTCTTGGGAGGGCCGATATTTGGGGATCTCTTCTCATCTGTGATTCGATGTCTCTGCACATCAGTGGAGGGATCACCTCAGCATTTAAGATGTTTCTTGTGAACGTTGTGTAGTTCTCTGGGCAGTGAGGACAATCTCTGAACCTATGGAACCCTGGTGTTGTGCGGGCCAGGCCGGACAACCGTGCGGTGGACATTTCCTGGTTCATGGAAACATGTTACGCTAAAGGTTGGAAATATTTCAAGTCTTTTTCTTTTACCAACGGCACCTGTTAGTGCTCGTCCGTGCTCAAATCTGGTATTGAACGATGCCTTACATACTTAGTTATTTTAAATTTCATATATCAATATTTTATGGTGTTCCACAAATAGCCCAATTCAAGACATAGATAATGTCAGTCCCACTGCCTCTCCTGTCCATCTCTGCCTGCCCATGGCTCAGGGTACATGGTAGCTGTGAAATGAAGATTTTATTTCTTAAAGGAGGAGAAAAAAATCATTGTCATGTCTGTGTTCCTTTCTAAACCCAGCTCTTCCACAAAAGGGTCCTATCCTTTCCCACATGCCCGAGGACTTCACCCCTCCCCAACCAATGCCTGTTTGTCAAGTCCTCTTTATGGAAAAACTCTTCAGAGGTGCTGTCCAGCCTTGTGGTCACCTCATCATCTCCTCCCTTTCTCTCTAAAGTCACTCTAATCAGGCTGTAGGTCCCATCATTCTGCTAGAAGAGAGCTTGCAAGGTTACCAATGATCTCCATGTTGCAAAATCCAATAGTCCATTCTCAGTACTCTTTTCCAAATTCCCAGATCATTTTGCGCCTTCTTTCTTGCAACATTTTCTTCACTTGGTTTGTCAGGACATCACTCTCTTGTGGTTCTCTTTCTGCCTCATCGACTAGTCATTCTCAGTGTCCTTCATTTGCTGCCCCTTCTGCCCCAGTGCTCGGTTCTTAAGATGCTTCTCTTTTGTACCTATTTTCCCTCCCTGGATGATAACTCACCCTACTCTGTCTTAAATGCCATCTGTACTCTGAAAACTCTCTGATTTATAACTCCAATCTGGACCTCTCTCTGAAAGCCAGACTTTTTAATCTACAACTGTCTGCTTGACATCACCTCTTGGATGTTTAAATGGCGTCTTAGACCTAACAAGTCCAAAACCAAACCTCTGGTTTCCCCATTAAAAAATTTTCCCCCATATTTCTGCCCATCTTGGAAATGGAGACTCAGTCCTTCCCCGTGTCCAAACTTGGAATCAACCTTGGCACTTCCCTTTCTCAATCCAATGCATCAGCCAACCCTGTGAGCTCTACTTTCAAAATGTGTCCTGTATCTGACCACCTTGTACCTCATTCCCTGGCGTCCCCCCAGGTCAGAGCCACTATCCTCTCCCCGCTGGATTCTAGCACTAGGTCCTGACTGGTCTCTCTGCTTTCCCATGCTCCTGTTAGTTACATTCTTCCCTGCCCCCAGCAGCCAGAGTGACCCTGTTAAAATGTACTTATATCACGGCCCACCTTTGCCTGCTATCTTTTGCATGGTTTGCTCTATCAATCCCTCAAATCTCTGTTCAAATGTCATCTAATTAGAGAACCCTAACCACTCTATTAAGAAGACAAATCTTGGTGCACCTGGCTGGCTCAATTGGTTAAGTGTCCGACTTTGGCTCAGGTCATGAGCCAAAGGTTCATAAGCTTGAGCCCCACATCGGGCTCTCCACTGTCAGCACAGAACTGGCTTCAGATCCTCTATCCCCCTTTCTCTCTGCCCCTCCCCCACTTGCATGCTCCCCCCACTCATGCGTGCTCTCTCTCTCAAAAATAAATAAACATTAAAAAATAGAGACTAATCTCCATCTACCCACTGCACTCCCTGTATCCCTTACCCAACTTTATTTTTCCTCATACACAAATTTCCCCCACTATCGCAAAGTAGAGCACCCCTAGGAAAACCTCTGTAAGCCAAAATGGTGCAAAGCAAAGAGGCAATTACTATTAATCCATATACAAAAAAAATTTTTTTTAATGTTTATTTATTTTTGACAGAAAGAGAGACAGAGCATGAGTAGGGGAGGGGCAGAGAGAGAGGGAGACACAGAATCTGAAGCAGGCTCCAGGCTCTGAGCTGTCAGCACAGAGTCTGACACAGGGCTCGAACTCATAGACGATGAGATCACGACCTGAGTCAAAGTCAGATGCTCAACCGACTGAGCCACCCAGGCGCCCCAGAAAAAGTTTTTTAAGATTTTATTTTTAGTAATCTCTATACCCAGCCTGAGGCTTGAACTCACAAACCAGAGTACCAAGTGAGCAGCCCTTATACACAAAAACTTTTAACATTCTCAGACCCCCTAAAAATAACCTCTCTTAGGCTTTTCTGAGATTTTAGGACACATCTTGCTAATAATGGATGCACAAAGTAAATCAACATAAGGCACAGATGCTCACAGACATAGTTTAAAGCTTTGGAGGCTGGATGCTGAGATGCTGTGTGTCTTCCTGGGGAAAGAGCTTGGAGGATCGTCCCTGCTGCTCAGGGTGCGTGCTGCCGCCATAATGGCTCTCTGCGACACAAACATTGAACACTAGTTTTGCAATCTTCGGATTTCTCTCTGTTAGTGGAAACAGGTACTAATGGAAGTCTTCCAAAAGAGCGAAATGGCGTACCAAGAAATTCTGAAAAGTCGGGGGTACCTGTAAATGTTCTATATTTATTTTGTTATGTATTTATTTGTTGTCTCCCTGTTGAGTACTAATGCTTTGCCTTTTGTATTCACTACTTTCTCCCTGGCACCTAGAACCGTGCCTGATTCAAAGTAGGCAATAAATTCTTATTGAATGAATGAATGACCTCAGTACAAGAAGTGCCAAAACAGAAGTGTGACCACAGAGCAGGGCATGATCCCCTATTTGGAAAGGAAGAGGTAGTCACAACAGCCTCCTTGGACAACACAATAGGACATTGAGTGTCTAGCTAAGTTTGAGAACTACTGTCCAATAACAAATAGGAATTATGCCCTTTGAAGCTTAAACTTAATTTCATTTCAAATATCACCATTCACAGGCATTATTCTCTTTCGTGAAAGAGTCAAGTGTGACTCCCATCCCAACTTCTTTTACATAAAAGAGATCCTGACTTTGGGGCTCAACAGCGCCCAACAGAAATGAAGGCTGATGGCTGTCAGCACAGGGCAACTTTACTGTCCACGGTTCAGCCCACAAAGAAGGTGGGCAAGAAAGAAAATTTCCTCAAACATTTAAAGGACATGTTTGGCCAAACCAGACCTGCAGGAGGCTTAACGTTGCTGAGGCTGTTTTGTTCTTCTACTGGAACAGAGACAAAGGTAGTGCTTTGAGAGAATGGAGTCACGCCCATACACAGAAGGGGGCACTGCCCTGACTCTGAGGGAGAGCAGGTTAATTTCAGCAGCTGCCACTAGAGGTCTATTCACAGCCAGAAATAAGAAGAGCCATCATTCCTGCAGCCTTTTCAGGGCTCCTAGGGAGCCTCCTGCCCTAGGCTCTGCCCCCAGAGTATGCTGAGCTCACATCACAGCTTCTAGTCCCTCCGCTGTGGCCTTTTTACCACCTCATGTTGGGTCGCCTTTCCCCCCAAACCATGGGAGGACAACCCTTAGAAGTGCTGACTGTCGTGAGCCCACGGTTAGAGGGTGGACAAATGAGGTGTTTCCTGATAAGTAAACATTTCTACGTTCAGTAGTAACACCGCGATTACCCAAAGCAGGTCTTCTTCCTGCCTCATGCAATAAATATTTCCCCCAAAGATCTACCCAGGAACAGAGTTGTTTTCACGCAGAAGAAATGAGTGCTTACACCTGAAGGAAAACTGCAAGAATCCTGAGTGGTGAACTGGTAACTCTGAATAATCTGTTTGGTAGATGAATGCCTCAGGACTGCTTTGTGTGGTTCTCAGGTTTGTCTATAGGTAAGTTAGAAGTATCAGCCCTGTGTATGTTAGAGTCCAGTTATACTTTTCGTGCAGATCCATTCCATTGTTTTTAGTGAAGTAAAATTTACATAAAATAATATTTGTCATTCTAACCATCTCGAAGTGTGCAATTCAGTGGCTTCCAGCACATTCGTGATGTTGCATAACCGTCACCACCAATTCCAGAACATTTTCATCATCCCCCAAAGAAACTGTACCTGTTCAATCATTCTCTACTCCTCCTTCCTTCAGCCCCTGGTGATCATTAATCTGCTTTCTGTTTATATGAATTTATCCATCCTGAGCATTTGATACAATTGGGCATTATACAATATGTGGTGTTTTGCGTCTGGCTTCTTTCACTGAGCATAACGTTTTAGGTTCAGCCATGTTGTGGTAGGCATCAGCATTTCGTTCCCTTTATAGCTGAATAATAGTCCACTGTATGGACATACCACATATTCTTTATCACTTAGCAGTTGATGGGCATTTGGGTTGTTTCCACCTCTTATCTATTATGAATAATGCTGCCATGGACGTGTTTGTACAAGGCTTTGTTTGAACATCTATTTTCATTTCTCTCGGGCATATACTTAGAATGGAATGATTGTTCATTTGTACTGAGCACCTATTCTATACCAGACATAGGAGTACAAAGAGGATTAAGACAGGGACCCTCCCTCTCACCAAGTAAACTCCCTCCATGCTTTCTGCTTGCTGTTCGTTTGTTCAACAAAGGTATACCAAGTGTCAGAAATACATCGCTGGACTAAATGCACAAAAGTCCCAACTTCTATGGAGCTCACGGTCAAGTGAGGAGATAGGAATGAAAGATGAGCAGATAAGATAATTTCAGATGAGGGTTGATGGCTATTTTAAGTAGCACAAATATTCAATTGTGTACTGGGTAATTCCCAATCGCCATAAAAACACTTGATAATCAGCATGTCTAAAACTAGACTCCAAATATTTATCTCATTCTCTCCCCCACTTAACCTGGTTACCTTTCTCTAACTCTGTCATTGACCTGTCCAACCAGTGACTCAAGCCACCATCCTAGAGTCTCTTCAATTGTCCCTTCTTCCAAATCTCCACACATAAGTGGCCCAAGTCTTCTGCATTTCCCCTCTGTATCTTGAGTCAGTCTCCCTTCTCCATTACTCTTGCCTCTACCTAGTAGACTTACAATTATCCCTAGATTTCTATAGGGCTTCCTATCTCCTAATCAAATCGTCATGCCAGAATTATCTTTTCTATCATGCAAACCCAATCTTGCTGTCTGTCCTCCAATTTAAAATCTTCACTAGTTCCACATTCCACACAGGGTCAAGTCCAAATTCCAGTCTGGCATAAAAGGACTTCCATCAGCAAGGCCCTGCCTACCCCTCCAGCCATCTTTCCTCCTGGTCCTCATATCACCTTCTCTCCAGCAGAAATAAAATCCTTTGCTGTCTTCAAATCATACCATAACCGCATGTTGTTTTTCTCCCTCTGACTTGACCTTCCATTCTCACCCACCTCATTCTCTCAGAAGCCTCCCCACCCCCACTGGACTGATTTAAATGCAGTGCTGTCTTCTCCAAGCTTAAAGTGATTAGCAATTGCTTTTGCTATTCTGCAAGGGTTGATTTTCTTGTAGGAGAGGCCCCGTGTCTGGTTACTTCTATGTCCCAAGGGCTGAGTGCTTTCTACAAGGTGTACAAAGATTTTAGCCCCTCTGAACCTCAAGTTCCCTTTTGCAAAAAGGAGTCAATACTACCCACCTCACATGGCTCTTGTGAGGATCAAGTGAGCAACACTTTGTAAGACGAATAAACAAGCAAACAAATAAAAAAATTGCCCAGAGCCTCGCTTGTAGAAGGCACTCAAACCTTGTCACTGTGTTTGTCCATCACACTGCAGCAAGAATTCCCTCCACTATCCAACTGCTGCCCCAAACAGCCTCTCCCCAAGGCCTCTACATTTCCAGCAAAAAAACACCATCTGAATAACTTAGGCTCTAAACTCCTTTCCTCCATTTCTGCCTGTATTCATTTGTTCACAGGGACCTGCTGAATTTTCCTTTCACAATGTTTCTAGCAACAATACCTCCCTGTCCATTTCCAAAGGCACCCCACCCTAGTTTAAGAGCTGATGACCTCGAGTATGAATTATTTCTTGCAATCTCCACTGGTATCCTCACTCCCACCCCACCCCCTCCAAGCCTCTTCTGCCCCACCCCACCCCGCCCCCACCCATCTTCTCCAAGGCTCTCTGTACTGCAGTAACCTTCTGAATAGGCGCAATTGCCAAAGGTTCCAAGTCTATCCAAGCACATACAGGGGTGAAATGTGAATTGGTTAATTATATTAAAAACGGTCCAACAACCATATCAGGGGAGTATTGCTGATGACTTCCCGAAGCTGGAGGAATTATGTTCTTCCATGCCTATGCCTGTTCAACTTTTGGTCAGTGTTATGAGTGAATTACAGAGAAGACGTTAACCAAATTGTAAGTGACAAAAAACGTCAGAGGGATTGCAAATATGATAGGTATTTTTTCTAACCTTCTAGAATGCTGAGTGAAAATGAATAAGGTATTGTGACTAAGAATACATGAAGTTTTCTATTAAGATTCCAAAAATCAATTGTACACACACCAGGCCAGGGTGCTCTTGCTTAAAAATGGCTCATGTGAACAGATGGGGTAATGTGCTGAAAAAAAGGTGAGTCACATAAGCTTGGTACTGCGAATTCAGTAAGTAATTGGCCCATTGTTCTTAACTTCATGCACATGATATCTGGAATCTAAAGGGGAACATGGACCAACTGCACAGTATCCTTGAATGAACAATCAAAATAATGAGGGGTAAAAATAACAACAGTGGAAAACAGACATCACCATTTATTTCCAAATTGAAGATGGAACCTCAGATGAATCTGTGTCACATCATTATACAAAAGGCCAATTTTGTTCAAAGTCAGTAAAAAGCAACCGCCTAAAAGACAGATAATGTGAAGGATCACTTTGACCAAAATGGCATCTCAGTTGTGCCTGTGACCCATTGCAATTGCTTCCACATTTGGGTCAAGTTAAATATTCATTGTTATTATTATTATTTTTTTTTTCATTTAACTGAGAAGTAGAAATCAACCCTGCTGTCAGCTAGACTGTGATAAATAGTGTTTCTAACCAAACAGAGGCAAGGCCATACGGGGGTTGAAAAAATTACTTCTGAGAGATTGTTGATTTCTTACCAATGACATCCCTAGCCCTGTTTTGCTCTTTCTAATTCCTGAAGAAGGATTTCTGAGATACCAAGTTGCTGAATTACCCTCAGTTCCTAATGGCATCCAATACAAAACTAGTTCCTGTTTCTCTAGTCTTTCCTTAGGGTCACCCAAATCCTCCAATAAAGCCTTCCCACGCTCTCTTACCAAGGCACCATGTATTCTCCTCTACTGCAGCAAGGTAAATAAACCTACGTTTGTTTAACTAGAGACATGTTCCTGGAGGTCTCTGACTGGTGGACTTTGATACTACAAATATTTGTTGAGCACTTTTTAAGTGTTAGGTACTACACTAGGTGGTGGAGGAAAGCAAAGAATTGATTACAGATTAGAAAATAGAGGAAGCTGGATCAATTCCAGAGCTCTGGATGATAAGAACTAAAAAGAGAAGTCAGGAAATAAGCCAGAGTAGCAGAAGTTAGATGGACTGTGTACCAGGATACCTGGCCTGCCCCTATCTCCCACTGCAAGTCCCTGCTGAACAGACACAGCCAGACTCTGTACCACGTGGCAAAGAAAAAGGGTGGCCACCGGCCCCAACAGGGCCTGTTCTATAGACTAGGAGCCCATGACTTGTGTGGCCTTGCTCAAAGAAGATGAGTTAGGCCAATTATATTTCTATTTCAGGATGTCAAGCTAAAATTCACATAGGCCAGTTCCAGCTGGCAATGAAGTCAAAAGGATTATCAAGAGTTACCCCATTGTAGAAGGATCTGGGTGGCCATTATGGACCATCTGCTACTGAAGCCTGGAAGAAACTGATCAACAGACAGGTGAGACGAGAGGTCATGAGCAGAGGGCAGCAGGGCTGTCTTAAGTGAAGCCAGGAGGTCAGCCAGAGATAGAGCGGCCCTTTTGTGTGATATCTCCATTCAGGTTCCCATGAAGCCTGGGGGAACTTGGGTTCCTGGTCTTGGATTCTCATGAGCCTTTCTCTGCCATTCATGCCCCTTTTGATAAGCTAGCTTTATTACTACAATTAGAGCACTAACAGGACAGGAAAGAAGGAACAGGGGATCCTTAAACAACATCCCAAGACTAGTAACCTAGAAAGCAGAACGGCAAACGGTCGTGAATCAGAGTTCACACAGTAGCTTCTGAGTTCAGCATGGGAGAGGAGAGTAGATGGTGACGGGGTTTGTGTGTGTGTGTGTAAAAAGATATATGTATGTAAAGAGATTTATATATGTAAAGAGATTTATTATAAAGAATTGGCTCACATGATTACAGAGACTGACAAGTCCTAAGATCTGCAGGGTGGGTTGCCAAGCTGGTGATCCAGGAAAGCCAATGTTTCAGTTCAAGTCCAAAGGCAGGAAGAAAGCCAGTGTCCCAGTTCAAAGGCACCTAGGTGAGAAGAATTCTCTCTTATTTTGGGAGGATCAGCCTTTTCGTTCTATTCAAGGTTTCAGCTGATTGGATGAAATCCACTCACATTAGGGAAGGCAATCCGCTTTACTCAGTCTACCAGTTCAAATGTTATGCTCATCCAGAAACACCCTCACACGTATCCAGAATAATGTCTGACTAAATAGGTGATCTGTGGCCCAGTCAGGTTGACACATAAAATTACCCAAGGGGCGGGGGTAGGGAAAGGGATGGAATTTCTCTTGCTGAGTTTATGTTTAGGCAAAATTTTATGGTAATTAAGCAAATAGGTTTTTTTTTTTAAAGGACTTAAGGAGCTATCCCAACTTTGCCTGGGCTCAGCCCTTATCTCTTGCCTGGAAGGAAATAGGAAAGAACAGCAGTAACAACAACAACAACAACAACAACAACAACAACAACAACAAAAACAGGATAAAATCCATGAATCCTGGTTCAGCACATGATTCTTGTCACGGCACATTGAATGCTACAGTTGCTGCTGGGGTGACGGCTTCCACTGACTCCCTCAGATACAAAGAGGGAGTAGGAAGACCACTAGAAGTGGAGCAACCAGGGCCCCAAAATTCTGAACCACACAAATCTGGGTCCTTGGGCATTCCATTGCTAACCCTGAAATTGTTGTTTTGCATAAGACGAAATGTTTTCATAAATAGATGTTTTGCTATTTCACAAACTCAGACTCTGGCCTCCCAGCTTAGAAAACTACTTACTATTAATTCAGCCTCTGGTAAGATGCTCACACTCTTTGTGCTTGGGACAAAAGGACTGTGGCACGCTCCTGCCACCTGGTGGCAACATGTTGAAAACCGCAAAATAGCTTTAACCCTGAACTTCCGATTTGGGCAAAACACAAGACAGAAAGGACACGCTTTGGGACTTGTATTAGTGAATCTAATTTATAGGTCAATAGAACAATAAACCTTGGGGGAAACTTAGTGATTACTGAGTCCAACTACCACAATTTCCATATGAGGACAAAGCAGAGAGATACTTCATGACTCACTCAAAGCTACATAGGCAATAAGTGACCAGAGCCACCTCATCATCTCTAATCAAGTGTCATTTCCCCTCCAAACCAACTCTAAAGCCAACTCTCTTTCTTTATTTGAGGCAACTGAAGACTTCACTAATTGGCAGAGTGGTGAGCAATTAAAGATAATTATAAAGCAAACAAAAGGGACAAATTTTCTATTGTGAGATCTCTTTTGTAACCAGCACAGGTCTTTGTAAAGAGATTATCTTTTCAGAAGTGACAAAATTTTGCCAGGGTTGAATTCTGAGCTTGCTTTTTCAGCTTAAATGAACAGAGACAGATGGATATCAACAAAATCAAGTGAGCGTTCACTTCTCTCTATAGGAATGGTGTATTCTTTTTTCATTTATGCTTTTGTTTATCAAATTTGTGTAAAACATTTCTGTGTTGTGCTAGGGGCTGGGGATACAATGAGGAGAAAAATGAACAAGATGTCTGCTGTCACGGAGCTCACAGCCTGGTGGAGGAAGTCAGACAAGTTGACACTCCGGTACTGTGCAAGGTAGTGACAAGGATGCTGCCCATGTGGTCAGGGAGAAGGAGTGAGCTCGGACTACAGGAGGCAGCTGTCAACAGAAATAGAACTAACTATAGCCTCTGGTCCTGGAGAGGTAGCAGTGTCTGATGAGGGAAGCAGATTCCAAATGTGGTCAGAGCCAGACCAGCCAATAGGAAGTATAAAATGGTAGCACTGTTAAGACTAACAAGTCAAGTGAGAGTGGGCGTCAGGTAGAAGATCCATATGGGGGGCGCCTGGGTGGCTCAGTCGGTTGAGCGTCCGACTTCGGCTCAGGTCGTGATCTCGCGGTCCATGAGTTCGAGCCCCGCGTCGGGCTCTGGGCTGATGGCTCAGAGCCTGGAGCTTGCTTCCGATTCTGTGTCTCCCTCTCTCTCTGCCCCTCCCCCGTTCATGCTGTGTCTCTCTCTGTCTCAAAAATAAATAAACATTAAAAAAAAAAAAAAAAAAAGAAGATCCATATGGTCCATTGTGCCTCCTTGGCTAGGGAGAGCTCACCTCTGGAATGCCAAATACTTGGTGTGGCTGTCACCAGAAACAGGAGGCATGGCCCAGGGAGGCAGTAACAAAGGCTGGACCATTGGGCCCCGGGTCTCAGCAGCCCTGTCAGGACAAGACTACGTCAGGATTGTCTCAGGGACTGGGATTAAACTGAACCAATAGGCAGTGGGGCAGCCAGCACAGATGCCTTCTGGGGTGAGGGTGCTAGCAGGGTCCAGATGGCAACTGACCATAACGCTAATTCGTGCCTCTGTGGTTTTCTGTTCAGACAAATGTTGGCCCCTTGTGGGTTTAGCTTAAAGCCACTAGCTGTGTGGGGCCAAGGTCCTACATCTTTGATTTGCTTTAATTTCCAATTCCCTGATAGTTGAACTTAGAGGAAGGGATGATCAAGAGTCCTGGCTACTGGGAAGGCACCATGGTGCTTCAGAGAGCAGTTGGGAAAACACTGCTAGGTCCCCTGGGAACTGAGCTACATCCCAGTCTGGGAAACTCATTCTGTCCTACTCATAATGCAGCACCAGTCTATACGGCTTTAGGGTAGGCAGTGAGCCCGCATCCGTTAATATGTCTAATCCAACATCTCCTTGGGAAGAATATTGACCCTTCCATGCAGAAAGTTGGCTTGGAGCAAAGAAAGATGGAAGACAGAGTTTGGTTGATTCATGGTGTCATGTCTTGTCCATTTGTTGGGCTGGGTCCTCCCTGAGGAACTTTCCACACCCCAAGTCTGCCCTGGGACATTAAGCTGAAGTGAACTTTGGCCCGACTGCAAGAGATCTGTTTCCGCCAGGGCTTGGTCACAGACCAGCCCTGTGACTCTGAGATAGTTCTCATTCACTGACTCAATTTCCTCAGCTACTCCTGGGATAATTTTCAACACCGAGGAAAAAAACTAGTGTCAGGGCCAAAAATAAAAACGTTATGCTAGATATTAAGTGTCGTCCAAGAGACAGTAAATTTAATGGCCCCAAAGTGGTTTCAGGCCTCTGAGAGAATTTTACTTCTCGAGCATTGGAGAAGCTTAAGTGCAGCCTTCTATTTCTGTTCTGCATTCGGAAAGTCATAAATAGTTAACTGTGTGAGTCCTTTTTTAAAACCTCCCAGGAGCATCTAAAAATAGCCTCTGGGGGCTCAATGCATATTTCCTCAGGTCCTCCTCTTAATCTTTCAATATTGGTGGTGATGATTTACTGTTTCTGTCACCCACGGACATGCACAGACAAAAGCGACTAGGCTGGAAGGCAGAAGGAGGTAGCGAGTCAGAAGGGTCCCTTGGGAGGGGAAACCTAGCACTGATTCAGTATATGCACGCAGGGATGAGAGACGTCACCTCTCCTTGCCTTGGTTTCCCTACTAGTAAAAGGAGAGAGGTGGGGAAGTCCCCCTCTCCCCAGGGTGCAGCAAGAATCTACCCTTGAGTGGGAAGCTTCAACAGCTTCTTCAGCGAAGCAGGGCCTGCCAGCAGCCAAGTGCTATTATGACAAGTCAAGTCCACACTCATTATGTGCCTTTGCAGTGCATGTCACCCCTGCCGTTTCCTATCTTCAGGCCAGAGAGGGGCTCTCCTGCCAGTTTTCCAGCCCAGTGGCATGACCCGAGGCTGACTGTCCATCACAAGCTTGATGGACAAGGGCAGGAACGGCCAAGCCCAACTCAGCCGCCTGCCCTTTCTTCCCAGCCATGTCTCTGCTTTCTTCATGCGTCACCACAACAGTTAAATACCACCTCTCTCCAACTCGCAGCCCATCTCCTTCAGGAAGGCACCCCTTGCAAACAGACCACCAGCCCAGAGCACTCCTGTCGCCCCAGAAGGAACAGTAGGGCAGCACATACCAGGCGGCCTCTGTGCCCTCCGTCTTCTCTCCAAACACTCCCGACAATGCACGGTGATTAGCTGCATGCCGGGTCCCCTGACACCCCTTAACCTGGAAAATCAGGCAGACTTTTCGCGACAGCAATCAGCTCCCAGACACATCGAACCGTAATGTGATTACGCCATTTACCAAAATGCAAAGAGAGATACTTGAGGCGTTTCTGATTAGGGCTGACATTATCCCTCTAATGGGCCACGGCATTAATCACAGCTGTTGCTATGACTATGGCGATGGTGGGGAAATAACCCCAGCTTGATTCTGGGCCTACCGAACGCCGCCGAGGAAGAGGTCAGCTTTTGTTAGGGACAAGGCAGCACTGCTTCTTCCTGCTCGAGAAGGGCTTTCTATTGAAATCGCACCAGCAGCCAGAAAGAGAGGCCTCTGTTTTCTTTCACTACGTTGGGGTTTTCTGGTTGCATTGCTCAAGATGACTAGATAGCATTGTCCTAGGAGGGGCTGGGAGGAGTGGGGAGGGGGGTACGGAGGCTGATTTGTGGGGCTGTCAGAGCCTTCTGCTTTCCAGAACTGTGTCTTAATTGCTGGTGGACCCCTGGGAATCATGTGGGGCATGAGAACCTGCAGGCAGGGGGAGGGCTGATCTGTGGAAAAGCCCAGCTTTTCCCATGGTGTAAACACTCTGGGCTCATGCTGCTCTCTCTCTTCCAGAGCCTCTAAAGCATTTGGCAAAGGCGAGCCCGCACCACGCACCCTGTGACAAGGCAGATGGAAAAACAGGCGGGAGTGCAATGGATCTGACAAGCCCGTATGGAAAACCCCTCAGCCTCTGCTCCGTGCTACAGGGAACCCGGGAAAGACAGGGCTGGGCAGACGGGACAGGCAGTGGGTGCTGGGGACAGAGCCACTGGAACCTTGCTCTGGCTACTTAGTGGCAAACTGTTCCATGGACCCAAGTCAGCCTTCTTGCAGGTGCAGATAGGCACCGAAAGGGCACTGGCAAGACCGGCAACATGGCACGGCCCCTCCTCATACCACAGGAACAGAGCATCGGAACAGAATCAGAAGATGCCATGGCCCTTCTAGAATCTTCTCTGAGCCTTGGTTTTCCCACCTGCAGAGTGGGGGCAAGGACATCTACTCTGCTGTCTTCACAGGGGAAGAAAAGTTCAAGGTACTTCATTTGGGGGAAAGTGGCACGTAAACTCTAGAGCACAGAGCTTCAACCGTGGCTGCGTTCTGGAGCCACCTATGGAGCTTTTTCAAGGTCTGATGCCTGGACCCCAGGCTCAGCCATTCCGGTGTCACTGGGGATTTTGCAAAGCTCTCACCTGCGGCCAAGGTTGAGAACCATTACTCTCCAGTGCTGTGGGGAGCTGTACCCCCTCTCTGAGCCTCAGTTCCAAAGCTAACGTATATTTTTAATGAGGATGAGAATTTTTATAATAAAAGGCTTTTGTGAGGATCAAAGTAGAAAACATATAAGAGTGCATAAGGTGGTATATCCCAGATTCCTAATTAATGCTTAAGGCCCTCATTAGAGGCCACTGTCTCCGTTTCAGGGGGAAAAAAAGCCTTGTCCTCAGGGCTGAGACCCCAGACAGCACTTCACACCTTAACTGTGTGACAGCACACAAGCTACTGAATAACAGGGAACATCTGCAGCACCCACAGCCTTCCGCATGCTTGATCTAGCTTAATTATAGCAATAACCTGGTGAGGCGGGTGCGGCCCATTGTCACCACCCTCTGAAGCAACATCATAGGTGATTCAGGCAGTCAGTGGTGGAGCTGGGATTTTAGTCCAAATTTGTCTTGTTCTGAAACTGGAGTTCTTTCTACAACCTTCATGGTTAGTTAGAACTGACCCGAGTCAATTTTGTCATTCACCACGTACATGCATGAGGTCTTCAGGCCACAGGTCTCTGTATGTTATAATGAAAGCAGGTGTCAGACAGAATTCTGCCACACAGACTCTCATTTATTAGCAGGCAGGTGCAAAAACAGGCATGTGGCTTGCTGTGTGAACTCAATGATACCCGGGATCGTTGTCCTTTCAGGTGCCCCAACACAACCTTGCATGAAAGCCTTGCTCAGGGCAGAGGTGACATTTTTAGCACCAGGATTCAGCTAACCTTGTAGCTGGGTCACGAGAGAAAAATTCTCTGATAATCAGCCCCCAAAACACAGGATCCATTTGGAGTCATACGCTCACCATACTTCTCCATTTAGCTAACACAGGGAGACCAATCAGAAGGCCAGCAGAACATTTCAACCCAGAGTTGACAGAGGCCTTTCCCAATGGCTGTGAGGAAGGAGGAGAGGGGGTTACATCATTCATCGAGCCAACCAAATATGTGAGCACTGGATGAGCTTCCTAGGGTTGCTGTAACAAAGTACCACAAATTCGGTGGCTTAAAACAACAGTTCTGGAGTCCAGTAGTCCAAGACCAAGGTTTCAGTAGGGCCATGCTCCTGTTGAAGGCTCTGGGGAAGGGTCCTTCCTTGCCTGTCCCATAGTGTCTGGTGGGGGCCAACGATTCTCGAGTTCCTTGCCTTGTAGCTGCGTCACTACAATCTCTAACTGCTGTCATGGGACTGTCATCTCTCTGTGCGTCTGGGTCTCTCTGTGTGTCCTTTCTTCTTCCTCTTCTTAGGACACCAGCCATAGTGAATTAGAGACCCACCCTAATGCAGTGTGACCTCAACTTAACGAATTACCTCTGCAAAGGCCCCATTTTCAAATAAGGTCACATTCTGAGGTTCCAGGTGGACAAATTCAGCACAGGCACCTACATCATGCCAAGTGCTGAGAGAAGACAAAGGTGAATAAGATCGCCTTGCACTTGGGTCACTCACCCCCCAGTGAGGGGGAAGAGCAGGTGAGTGAGTGCTGGGAGAGCAGTAAACACACATTGCTGGGCAGCACAAAGGAGGCTCCTTTCCCAGCTTACCAGGGTCATGGAGGCAAGCATGGCCTCGCACAAGGCAGCTGGGTGGAGGAGGATGGGAGGGCAGCACAGACAGAGGGACAGGTAGGCTCAAGGGTCTGGTCGTAGCGGCAGCAGGACTGGTTTGTGGAGACAGAAATGTGGGTTCTGTGATGGCCAAGAGGTGACAGATGAAGCCAAACTTGGGCAGGGGCAGGTCAGGAAGGGTTCATGTGCCAGTGTAAGAAAGTTAGAATTGAATCCTGCTGAAGCTCAGGAAGCCAGTGGCACATTTTAAGTGAGGGAGAAATGTAGTCATATTAGAACAATCACTCTGAGGCAAGGAAAAGGATAAACTGGAAAGGTTAAGATTGGAAAGGGGAATCGTATACAGGGAATGATAGGGTTCTACATATGGCAGCAACCACGGGGATGGGGTAAAGGGAACTGGTTTAACATTTATTCAAAAGAGGAAATCAGCAGAACTTTCTGATCGATGGAATGTTGGGTATAAAAACGATGGAATTGGTAATGGCATGCAAGGTGTTCTGTTTGGGTTGTTTTGTGTAAATTTTAGTTCTTGAGGTCATCCATGAACTATCTGGGAATGGACCAAGGACAGAATCCTGGAGAAGTTTGATATTTAAGAAGCAGTAGGAGAAACCCAGCTAGAAAAGGATACAGAGGATAAAACAGGCAAGTGATACATTTGGAGAGTATTAAGCAGGGGGCCCCTGGGACCCGGCCCGAGCTGGCGCCTGAGGGGCAGCACTGGCTGAGGGAAGTCACTGGAGAAGAAAGGACCCCGGGAGGCTTGGAGGCCCAGGAAGGAGGGTGGGGTGGGCACTAGGACCAAATAGCTTCATATTGGGAGACTTGACCAAGTCTTGGTGTCCCCAAGGGCAATGGCATCAGGGCAATTCATTCATTTGGTTAGTTAACTAGGATGACCAACTGTCCATTCTGGTTTGCCAAAGACTGTTCCAGTTTTAACACTGAACACCTAATATCCCCCTTCCGTCCCAGGAAAACCAGGATGGCTGGTGGCCCTAGTTAACAAACACTTCATGCACATCTGCCCTATGCCTTGTACTGTGTTGGATGGTGTGGAGCTTAGTAACACCCAGAGCAGGCTTTTGATCACTGCACAGCCTGGCGGGGAAAGAATGGGTTAGAAGTGCTTAAAATCTGTCCAAGGGTAGGTTCAGATTCCTCTCTCTCACTGCCAAGGGTAAATCAAAGGAAGGTGGTTTGATTATAACTTAGGCCAGTATAGAAAAACATTCCTAGCAAAATAAGGTTGTGGTGTGAGTTCAAAAGAGAGTATATTAATAGAGATATATTAATTTCTTGAATAAACTTGAGAAGGACAGGAATCAGGCTTATGCTGTGTTTTCAATCCAACAAAAGCAGTGTGGGCTTTCAAGACAGTTACATTAAAATGAGGAATAACTTCTCTTACAAAGCTGAGGACAGTCAGGGCCAGAAGGAAGGAAGGAAAGAAGTCCACACAGGATAAAATGTGCTTGGTTTTAGTCACTCCAGGAGAGGACCAGTTATAATTCAGAAAGGAAAATTGTCGAGTCTTGCCTTCAGTTCCCCCTATTAGTTTCCTAGTGTTGCCATAGCAAATGACCACAATCCAGGTGGCTGAAAACAGCAAAATTCATTCTCTCCCAGTTCTGGAGACCACAGGTTCCAAACCAGTGTCAGCACAGCAGCAGTCCTGCTGTCTGGGGCAGGGAAGCAGGGCGGGGGCGGGGAGCCGGAGCAGAATTCTGTTCCTTGCCTCTTCCAGCTTCTGGTCACTCTTGGTGTCACTTGGGGTCCTTGGATGGCACGTGCATGGATCTCTGCCTCCACCCTCACCTGGCCTTCTCCCTGTGTTCCTTTGTAAGTCCTCCTCTTATGCCACCTAATCTCCCTCTGCCTTACTCTTGTAAGGACAGCTGCCATTGGGTTTAAGGCCCACCCAGGCAATCCAGATGATCTCATCTCAAGATCCTTAAGTTGTAACTCCATCTCAAAAGCCCTTTTTACACATAAGGTCACATTCACAGGTTCCCAGGATTAGGACTTGGACACATCCTTTTGAGGGTCACAATTCAACCGATGACACCCTCATTAATATAAACCAAGCTCATTTTCCCTGCCTGTGTGTTGGGAGAGGCAAGGAGAGCCCCCCAACCCTGATAAAGAGCCCACCTCTCCTCAGCCCCAGCTGTATATGAGCATGAAAGCCATTGATAGGGCCTCCATGTATGGTTGTCCAGTTTGTGCACTGTACAAAAGCCCCTGGCTAAGGGATAATTGGGGAGGGTACTGAAATACAGCCTATTCTCTGGAGTTCAAACCATGTGCCTTGTCAGCACTGCACCCACTGAGAGAAAGGAGAAACTTTTTCCCTCCCACAAAGGTACTACCCAGGTCCTAAGCACTGTGCCTGCTCAAGGGGGCTCCTTTTTCTGATTTGAACAAAGGTGCTGTATAGGCCAGGGAAGAACCTGGCCTTTGACACGCATTACTTCAAGTATGTTTGCCAACGGCCAAACAGAGGTGATGCTACAATCTAATTACTAAAACTTTTAAGGACCATGCAAAATTTACCAGACATTAAGAGAGACTGAGAAGAGGCTGATTAGTTTTTTAGGAAGCAGTGGCACAAAGGGTTTGAAACAAGGGGGAAACTGCAACAGGTTGTGAGTTAAAGGGAGACTGTCTCTAGAAGCACAGGGAGGGAGTGGACGATTTGAGGAGGTTCACAGGCCAGAAGAATCTCCATGTAAGGACACCCTCATTCTCACCCCAATGCCCCCTGAGTGGCGACGCCTCATCCCTTCTGTGATAGGAGGGGACAACGTAGCTAGGCTGAGATCTGTCCCCCAAACCCATGTCAGCTTGTCCCGTGTTCTGTAAGATTTCACGTAATCACCTGAACTGCCTACAGTAAAGACCTGCTTGAACATTCCAGGCCTGTACGCCTTTGCTGGAAGAAAGCTCAGCGCTGTGGTATCTAAGCCTGATAGAGGAGAGCAGGGACATCCTCACTGTGGCCAACTGTGTGTCCAGCAGCAGATTGCCACAAGCAATGACCCACTCGGAAGAAGAGCAAGACCAAATCGTCAACCTGATCTGCCCAGAGACCAGTGAGACACCCATCCTGTAGCAGAAGGGGGCAGGGGAAAAGGAGCCTCTCCTTCCAGTGAATCTGCCATCCCTTAGTGTGTACAACCCCCAAAGCCTTCCCACAGCCACAATTTTATTGGATGCTCACGTCAATGTCCCCCGGTAAGCCCATTTTACAGATCTGGAAAATGAGTTTCAGAGAGGTGACGGTCTTGCTCCGAGGCAGGACTCCCTACTCTTGGTCCTATTTTGCCATCCCGAGTAGTGACTTTCCATTCTCAGTCCTTCTGGGTCAGATGTGATGAGAATCTTAAGGCTAGGTTCTAATCTAGACTTCCTCTCACAGAGGTCTCAGGGCATGCCACTTAACCCTGAAGCATCATTTACTCTGTAAATAAAAAGGAATAACAATTATCTTCCCCATGATGTCACTGTGGAATAGCCAATAAAAAATGATTAAAAAGCAATTGCCAACAATTGAAGTCAAATACATAAGAGAGTAAATAGCTGTGTTCTACTAACTGCCATGGGAATTTAGATATAATTAAAAAAAAAAAAAAAAAAGACCAATCCCTGGATATCCATGCAAGTTAGAGGGAGTCATTAGTGAGATGGAAAGAAAAGTGGGTTTTCTTGATGGTTTTATTAATAAGAAAGAGAGTAGATGTGTATTGTTTGTCAAAAAAATGAGATTTTCAGGAGCATATGGCAAATTAATCATTAAGACTCTCTTATGGCTCAGCCCCACTTAATATGTTCTCGGTGGTGTATACAACAAACTTGCAAAATTACATTACGGTAACCTATTAAATGATTCATCAGGGTCACTTCCCCAGTAGATTTAGAATCTGGTGCTTATTCATGCTTCCCCCCCGGTAAGCTTTATTATCTTAATTGTGTTTGCCAGTGGCTAATTAAAGGTGATGGTACAAGCTAATTGCTAACATTTTTCAGAACCACGCAAAGTATTTATTTTGAGAGGAGAGGGAAATTACAGTTCCATCTTTGGCAGCAGAAGGGATGCATTGCGATTTTAACAAATGGTGGGGCTGCTGTTCCTTAAGAGTTCAGCATCAGTTTAATATGCAAAGTGACTGGCTGACAGCGTGGACCTGGAGGCTGAGAGCTATTACTGCTCCCCATATCCAGGAGCACACAGGCTACAGGTAGGCTCGTGCTCTGTGGCTTTGAATTCTCATTGCCTGGGTTTGGTCCATGGGGACCTTTTCTCTCTCATAACCCTTAACCATAGCAAGAGGGGAAAACCATGGGGTAGGCAAATGGAACCCAGGCTCAAGGGGAATGTCACAGGCAGGGTAGGCCTGAGCAGACAAACTCCAGGTGATAAAAAGTGCAATCTGTAAGTAAAGGGCACACTTCAAAGGCAGAATAAAGTTATCTGACAGTGGGGCACAAAGAGAAGGGATCCAGGGGAGGCAATGCTCTGAAACTCAGGTTGGCAACCCTGAGAAGTCTGGCAACAATAACCAAGTGTCAGACCCTAGATTGGGGTCAGGATGGAGACTGGTACCCAGGGAGGAAGAGAGTAGAAGACAGCGGAAGAGGAGAATCAAGGCTGAGTCTCAAACACAAAGAGTACCCTAGCAGCAAGAGAAGAGGGCTGATGCTGAGTGCTATTGGGTGGGGAGTTGGAGATCTCAGTCCCAACACAGATAGCTACTCTCACAGAAACCTTCACTGTCATGACATTTTGTTGGGTCGAGCAGCAACCACTCCACTCCTAAGCCGTCTTCCCCTTCAGAGGAGGCTGGAAATAGACATTTCAACACCATGGCTCACTTGCAGCTAAGGGTTTGCCCTACAAATTAGATTCTGCCAACTAGATGCACTCAAGCCAGATGTGAGTGGGAAAAGTGAAGTGGAGATCATTTTCCTGCTGTATTTACTGTTTCTCCAGACAAGAAAGCTCATGAACATAGAGGGCTGTGGCAACCAGGAGAATGTACCTCTCACTTCCCCGCTGCAAGCTCTGGGGACGACCCACCTCCCTGCTACTGCGCTCTGAAATCCACCCTCACATCACCCTCAGAGGCCACACTTCCCACAGGCTGGGAATTATCTCATTCCAACCAATTCTCACACCGAACCAGGTCTTATTCTTAGCCCCATTTCACCTTTGAGGACACTGAAGCTTAAAGAGATTATGTCATTTCCCCAAAGTCACATGGCTAATAAAGGGTAGGCTCTCCTGCCAGATTTATGGTGCATGCACCTTGTGCCATGTGCCAAGCCAGGACCTACGCATAGGTTACTTCTCACACTCCCCACTATAAATACAATGCCAACACCAGGAATTCAGCAGGGCAGGCTTGGCTTAGCAGGATCTCATTAAGAAAGTTCCATTGTTGGCTTTCTTTTCCATGTTGCCATCACATCTATAACAATTCGGATTGCCAGATAAAATAGAGAACACCCAGTGAAATTTGAATTTCAGATAAACAATGAAAAATTTTTTAGTATAAGTATGCCCTGGGCAATATTTGACCATGCGTAGACTAAAAAATTATTTGTTGTTTATCTGAAATTCAGATTTACCTGGGTGTCCCATTTTTATTCATCAAGCCTAACGGGTCTAACGACAATGAACAAACCCCTCCCAAAGAGACAGGGGAAATGGTGTCCAAAGCCATGATGTTATAAGAATTTCTAAGTGTCGCCTAAGATGCAAATCTAGGCATTCATAGAAGAAAGATAATAATAGCAACAATAGCCGCTTTATTGAACACCTTTCTATATGGCAGGCACTTTTCTGAGGACTTTCATGTAATAACTCATCCTAACCCCACAACAAACCAAAACCTCACAAACAGGCACTAGTGTTATTCCCGACTGACAGACACCTGGGACAGACAGAAACGTGCCCAAGGACAGACAGACAGCAAGCCAAGGGGCTAGGATTCTAGCCATGATGGTCAGTTCTCAATACCAGATGTTTAACCACTATCCATTCTCATAGACAGCAAGGCTGAATTTGCCAAATTATACAGGGAATATTCAATTCAGGGCTACAGAAATATCCTAGATTCCCTCTTTACGTGTTCATTTCCAGTTACCACTAATCTAGGTCCTGTGTTTCTCCCTAATAGATGCCATACCCATTCTCCCCTAGTCTGATAGCAGTCTAACCAGAGCTTGTGTTTTTATTTTTTATTTTTTTAATTTATCTTTTTTCTGGAGCTTGTATCTTTTTTTTTTTTTATCTTTTTTTGTTTGTTTGTTTTTTAAATAGGCTTCAAGCCCAGCACGGAGCCCAACACAGGGCTTGAACTCATGACCCTGCGATCAAGACCTGAGCTGAGATCAAGAGTTGGACACTTAAGTGTCACCAGGTGCACCTAGAACTTGAATTCTTTAAGCTACAATTTTTTTTATTTAAACAATACTGCATGTTAACCTTTTAAAATCTTGAAATAAAAGAGTACAGAAAACTACAGAAAGTGTAAAGAAATTTAACATCAGCTTTATGTCCATTTTTTAAAATGCTATGTAGCCTCCCAGTTTTCCTATAGACATAGACATTTTCTTCTGACTTGCTTTTCTGAATCATACCATACACACTGTGTTGTGGCTTCAACTTCCAATATGTTGTGTATATACTTCTTTTCCACAAGTGGTCTCTGAGAATGCTGTGGGCTGAAATCTGTCCTCCCAAAATTCCTATGTTGAAGCCCTAAGCCCCCAGTGTGTCTGTGTCTGGAGTAAGGAAGTAATTAAGGTTAAATAAGGTCATAAGGGAGGGCCCTAATCTGGTGGGATTAGTGTCCTTAACAGAAGAGACACAGGAGAGTTGGCTCACCCTCTCTGCCTCAAGAGAACAACACAGCAAGAAGGCAACCAGCTACGACCTAAGAAGAGAGCCTCCCCAGAAATCAACCCTGCCAGGCCTTCATCTGGGACTTCCGGACTCCAGGACTGGAGAATAAAACAATAAATTTCTGTTGTTGAAGGCACCCAGTCTGTGGTATTTAGTTATGGCAGCCTGAGGTGACTAATACAGAACATGAGTTTTTTTTACAACCGTAATACTCCATCTGATGGATATACCAAATTCACTCAAAAAATTCCCCATTGCTAATTCTGTAACCTGCTTCCAAATCTGCACTTTCACAACTAACACCTACTGTATGGAACCTTTCCTGGCTTGTTACCTTACGATCGCTTGCTAGAAGCGGGGTCTCTGGCAGGTGTGACCGACTGTCTCAGTTTGCCCAGGACCATCCTGGTGTTTGCACTGAAAGCCTCAGATCCCAGGAAGCCCTTCGGTCCTGGTAAACCAAGACAGTTAGCCACAGTATCCCTTGGGTGGAAGGCAATGCGTGTTCCATGGCCGTCTTGCACCCACTGCTGGATCACCCACCAGACATGTGCTTATTTCCACACCTACAACACAAGAGGTTTCCCTTCTGAGGTATAGTCCCTTATCTGTCATTTACATTTACATGCTTCAGCACAGATAGCGAGAAGTATGAGGTGTAAATTAACAGTAATCTATACCCTAGAAACAGTTAATTAATATGTGAAGTACCCTAATCAAGAATCCATATTCCAGAGATGGCTGGTTAGCATTTGAAAGACCCTAATCAGGAGCCCCCACTCCAACTCCAGCGACAAGCACCGTGACAAGTGCTTGCTTTAAATACCACTATCTGAAGCGGCATATTGAGCTTGTTAATTAGCATAGGGATATTAGAAATAATGTTTCATTGGCAAAATGCGAGTTATTCAAGAAATATTCTGCCTTGCATCAGAATATTTTGAAAAATCTGGTATCAAAACCCAGCACCCTAACACCTTTGGAGTGATGCTTTAGGTGAAGAACTCCATTTGATCCTACATGTGTCAGACTACGGAGACCTGGAAATTGGGGGAGGCGGGGCTTTGGGGGTTATCACAATGACTAGGGGGTAGTAAGGATGGCTAGCAGAGTTCAGGGTCATGGGTTGCAAAATATCCTACCATACCCAGGAAAGTCCAGCACCCAAAATGCCAGGGATGCTGGAAAGGTTTAGCTAATGATCAGAACCTTGTGGTATTTTTGCCTCAAAGTGAACCTTTTGGGTTGTTCAACCTCAAGGCCAAAGGGGCCACACCTCAGTGGGCTTACCAAACAGGTTGACTGATCTTTGTGTCTATTTTCTGTTACTGTTTTGTTATTTTGTTACTGTTACATGTGGCTGAATTTGGTCCAAGACTTGCTTGCTTCATAACACACCACCCAGATGCAAGGTTTTGGGCAAGGAGGCTTACTGCCCTCACCTCTAATCTTTGGAAACCAGGAGCATGCAACAAAAAGAAGCTAGTCATTGTGAATAGGCAAATCAGCCTAGGTCAGGTCACAACAATGGTTATCTTTAAAGTTTGCTTTATCATGTCAAGATCCTGCTTTCAGTGCCTGCTGTTAAATGCCAAGAAAAAGGGGCGCCTGGGTGGGTCAGTCAGTTAAGCCTCTGACTTCAGCTCAGGTCATGGTCTCACGGTTCATGGGTTCGAGCCCCGCATCGGGCTCTGTGCTGACAGCTTGGAGCCTGGAGCCTGCCTTGAATTCTGTCTTCCGCTCTCTCTGCCCCTCCCCCACTCACACTCTGTCTCTCAAAAATAAATACATTTTAATATTATTATTAAAAATAATAATAAATAGATAAATAAATACCAATAAAAATGAAATGCAAAGAAAACAAAGCTGGTAAGTTCCTCTGTTTGATTTAAAACAAAGCATAAGGTCTGATGCTACTGTTTGCTGAAAACTATGCCAGATAAATGTGAACCCATGTATACATGCATTCTCCTTGGTTAATCAGTTATGCATGTGTCCATTTTATTTAAGTGATGGACCAGCTTTAAATTTGATCCTCCAACAGGCAGGCTGAAACTCAGAAGTGATACCACTACTGGTAGGAAAGAGGTCCTCCCCAAAGACAGGTCTCCCCACAGCCAACAGGAATACCACCAAAGAGAGCCAGCAGAGGCTTGGTGGTGGAGGGCAGGTTCTCTATAGTAGCAGATCTCAAACTCGACTAGGCATCAAAATCTCTAGGAGGCCCTCAGGTCCCTGAGCCCTGCCTCTCCAAATTCAGGAGGGCTGACATGAGGCCAGAGAACCTGCATTTCAAACAAGCTCTGAGGTGCTGCTGATGCTTTTGGTCCTGCGACTATACTTTAAGAACCATGGCTCTCCTTCTCAACCTTGGCTGCACATTAGAACCACCTGGGGAGCTTTTAAAGCAATCAAGACTTATGGGACGCCTGGGTGGCTCAGTAGGTTAAGTGTCTGACTTTGGCTCAGGTCATGATCTCACTGTTTGTGGGTTTGAGCCCCGCATTGGGCTCTGTGCCAACAGCCTGGAGCCTGCTTTGGATTCTGTATCTCCCTCTCTCTCTGCCCCTCCCACACTCCTGCTCTGTCACTCTTTCTCTAAATTAAATAAACACTAAAAATTTTTTTAAAAATCAAGACTCAGGCCACACCCCAGAATGACTGTATCAGAATCCCTGGGATGGGGCCCAGGCCCCAGTATTTTTTTTAACACTCCATAGAGAATTCCAAAGTAAAGCCAAAGTTGAGAACCATACTTCCAGAAGGAGGCCAGAGTCAAGCTATATCCGGCTTGGAATTCTCAAGCCAGATAATAATAGCAGTAACAATAACAAAGACACAATTTATTAAGTCTGACTATATGCCAGTTTCTATTCTAGGCCTCCTATAGGCATCATCTGATTAATCTGCACAAAAATCTATGAAATAAGTATTTTTGACCTTTTTATTTTAAACAGATGCAACTCAGGCTCTGAGAGGTCAAGTGGCTGGCTAAGGTCACTCAGGAAACTGGTGAATTCAAACCCAAGAGGATATGACTCTAAACTCTGTGTTTCTTAATGACCCTGTGAAGCTCCCTCCCTATTCAAAAGGGTATGTGGAAACAACAGCTACGTGAAGGATATAAAGAAAACACAAAAGCAAACAGAGGAGGCTGGGGCAGTTTTGGAGGTGGGGCTGGTGCCCACATGTCACCTTTAAGCATCCTTGTGTAGATTTCACAGACAGACAGGGTCCATCTGTGGAGGGGGAATGACTGGGGATAGGGATCTTTATGCCTCCCACCCCATGTTCCAGGTCAAGTGGAGACATCTACTTTGAAGGAGGTCTGGAAATGAGAGCATAATGGAGCTTGGCTTAGGGAGAGGAGAGTCAGCATTGGGACACTAGCAAGTTCCCCTGGTATCCAGGGTCTGGGAGCTAAACCAGCCCCTGCCAACCACAGGGGATGCCCCTCACATCACACAAGTGGACGGGCCATGGAGCTACTGTCCTCCTGAAGCCCCTCCAGCCCCACCGCCCGCAGTCATATGCATACACAGTCCTTCACAGCAGACGGGCACATATCTGCATGTTAGAGCCACTTGGAAAGGTTTAAGATGTGAGGATTCAGGCCCCTCCCCCCTTGATTCTGATTTAATTGGTCTGGGGTTAGGTCTAAGCACACTTTTTTTAAAATGATTCCTGGGTAGTTCTAATGGGCAGCTGTTTTAAGATAGCCATGATATACTTTACCCCAGCACAATGTGATGTTATTACATCTTTGGATTAAGACAATGGTTCTTGATCTGGGCTGTAGGCTGAAGTCACCTGGGGAACTTCTAAAACTACCAATGCCTGGATGCCACCTCCAGGGAGTCTGATAGATTTGATCTGCAGGTGCAGTATTGGTATAAAGTTTTAAAAGTTCCTGTAGGTGACTCCAATAGATGGTCAAGAATGAGAACTACTGGATCAAGTTCTAGCTCAGAAATTGATAGTATATTTAAATATAAAAAATCCATTCTAACCTAGATACCCATCCTTCAAGATACTCGTTCTGCAAAGGGAAAGTACTCCATGTTCTTCTATATCCTATCTCAATCAAGAACAAGTGCTTTGAAAATTAGCATACTGGACACCTAAATGAGTTTTTATTAAATAGCATGATGAATGTTACAAATGGGCTCTCACTGGTGAAATTACAGTTATAGAACATATATATAGGCTGATAATATTTTTTAATGTTTATTTATTTTGAGAGAGAGGGTACACCAGGGAAGGGCAGAGAAAGAGAGAAAGAGAAGCCCAAGCAGGCTCTGTGCTGTCAGCACAGAGCCCCAAGTGGAGCTTGATGTCACAAACCATGAGACCATGACCTGAGCCAAAATCAAGAGTTGGACACTTAACCGACTGAGCAACCCAGATATCCCAAGCTAATAATATTTTAAAGGCACTTCTTGCCTTTGTGGGAGTAGGGTATGAGAATCCAGTGGGGCCGATACCCTTTAATCTTAGTGTATCTTATTAGGGATATTACACTAGGCATATATTAGGAATATATTGCCTTAAACTACATATCTAAGTGGTTCCATGTTTAGTCATGAATTCTCAAAGATTCTGCCTAATGTCAGATCTGTGGGTGACAGGAGCCTTGCTTTTATTTCAAATGAATATTGGATATGAGGTGTAGATTGAGCACTTAAGAGCAGAATTCCTTAAGCTTAGGGAAGAGATCGTATGATTTTTTTGTATGATAACTTGCTAATAAGTTATCATAGTTAATACATATTTGTACATCTAGCAGAATTTGCATATGTCCAAACTCATCAAATTGTATACATTAAATATACACTTTTTTGTATATCAATTATGCCTCAATAAAATTAAGAAAATATAAAGACCCTCCCATCCACTTTTTAAAACATTTATTAATTTATTAAAATTGTCATATCTGAGGGGCGTCTGGGTGGCTCAGTCAGTTAAGCGTCCAACTTCAGCTCAGGTCATGATCTCGCAGTTTGTGAGTTTGAGCCTTGCGTCGGGCTCTGTGCTGACAGCTCAGAGCCTGGAGCCTGCTTCAGATTCTGTGTCTCCCTCTCTCTCTGCCCCTCCCCTGCTCATGCTCTGTCTCTCTCTCTCTCTCTCTCCCAAAAATAAAGATTAAAAAAAAATTTTTTTAATTGCCATATCTGAAAAAAAACAGACCTGTTAGTGAGGTTGTGGAAGTATTTAACTGTCACTCACTGAGGCACACCAAAGCAGCTCCTGATGGCTGTCAGCTCAGATCTGGCCTGGCTCTAACAGGAATCTCATGGGCCACTCTGGAATGGTGTCTGAACACAGACAAAGACGAGAGCATTGTCCAAACCACAAAAATGGCCAAACACCCTCTTCTCGTGCTACTGTGACTGAGGCTTCTTCACGCATTCCAGCGTTAGTCCCGCCTCTTAGATAAAAGAGGACCAGTCCCTTCTTTCCAACAGTACCCAACCCAGAACAAAACCATGCTTCCTTGAACTCCTGCCCAAGTCACCTGACACAAGCCCAGATTCCAGAACAAGCCCCTTCTACAACTCCCTCGCTGAAACATCCTAAAGTTCTCCATCTTGTTTTGTCTCCCTTGTTACAATGAACCAATTGCATTAGTTTTCTATTCTATGTTACTGCGTAACATATTGCCTTAATTGTACAGGTTCAAAAACAGTAGAAATGTAGCACTTCATAGTTTCCCTGGGACAGGAGTCTGGGTATAGGTTAGCTGGGTCTTCTCAGTCTGTCACAAGACCAAAATCAAGGGGTCAGCTGGGGCTATGGTCTCATCTGCAGCTTGAGGTCCTTCCAAGCACACTCAGGTTATCAACAGAATCTGGTTCCTTGCTGTAGTAGGACTGAAGTCCTGTTTTCTCGTTGGCTGTTGGCTGTTAACTTTGACCAGGGTTCATTTTCAGCTCTAAGAAGCCACTTCCACATCTTAGCCACACGGGGTCCCTCCACAGGCAGTTCACAACATGGTTGTTTGCTGTTTTCCAGCCCAACTGGATGATCTCCCTAATGTTTCACTTTCTTTTAAGGGTTCACCTGATTAGGTCAGACCCATCTAGGATAATCTGCCTTTTGACTGAGTAGTAACTCAGTTGTGGGAGTGACATTCCAACATATTCACAGGTCCCACTTAAATGGGTGGGTGGGGTGGGCACTATACAGGACTCGTCCACCAGGGGGCAGGAATCTTGGGGAGCATCGGTCTGGTACACCAAGAAACCTAACTTTTGACTACAAATATGTTCCTGGTGATCTTTGGCGGAAAGGCACCAACACTTCTCAGCTATCATTTTCTACTAAAACGAGCCTAAGACATGCATGACCAGACTACATTAAATCAATTCCTAATGCCAGGATGGGAAACCAAGGGGCAGACTTGCCAGGAGACGTTACTGAGCCCCATCCAAAACATCTGGGTGAATCACGGCCTTTTTTCATTGGCAGAGACACTGTAAGCCTCTCCCACCAAAAGGCAGGGGGAGCTTGATACCCAGAGGAGTAAAAAGAAATCTGTTGGCTCAATGATCTATCCACCAAATTTGCAATACTTGTCAAGTGACCTATTCCCAAATTATAACTTTACCCATTTATTAAAATGTATCCTGAAGAATATTCTTGAGTATATTCAATAAATAGTAATACAGTAGTCCCCCCTTATCTGCGGGGGATAGGTTCCAAGACCCTTGGTGGATGCCTGAAAGTGTTATTTTCCCTATATATGCTGTTTTGTTCCTATAAGTACATATCTATGATAAAATTAGTCACAGTAAGAGACTAACAACAATAACATAATAAAATAGAACAATTACAGCAATATACTATAATAAGAGTTATATGAATGTGGTCTCTCAAAATACCTTATTTGCTCTATTCATCCTTCTTCTAATAATGATGTGAGGTGTAAAATGCCTACCTGATGAGATAAAGTGAGGTGAATTGCATAGGCATTGTGACTAGCATTAGGCTATTATCATCGGCTTCCAAATCAGCTGACCACTGGTAACTGACACGATGGAAAGTGAAACCATGGATACAGGGGGACCCTGTATATTCTCTTAGATATAGGAATGATGAGCAATTCTTCCCTTCTATTAGAAGCAAAGGATACTTGCTAAGTGAGCAAATAAATGGTTATGTCCATTATCTATAGTTTTGAGCACCTCCTGCCCCAGGAGTCCAATTTAAATTATCCCTTTGGAAGAAAATATCAGAATGACTGGGCACCTGGAATTCACATCCAGTTGAAATATCTCTATGAACCACAACAGGTTGATTTTGCTCCCTAGAGAGGTGTCCTTAAATCCCAATTCTCTTTTAATTTATGTGAATCTTTCTTTTACTTTCTTCAATCCTTCAATTACCTTCTTTTACTCAAACTATCAGGATTATTCGTGTATTCATTTGTTGAACAGATCTATCCCGAGCACCAACTATATGTTAGGTGCTCAATATGGAGATACAGCAGTAGACCATAGAAATTTCCCCCTTCGTGGTGTTTCCAATGTAGCAGAGATATTCAACAACAACAAAAGACAAACACTAACACAGTTACAAATTCTGACCAATACTAGCAAGGAAAAATGTAAGAGAAAAATAAAACCATGTGCTTGTGATAGTTACAGTAAATACACCAGGAACATTGAGTTTGAACATTTTTCTTTTCTCTTATCTCTCTACAAAGACTAAAAGATACTCAAGAAAACGAAGTCACTGTCTCAAAGAATGTTCATTGCAGCATTATTCTCAATTGCCAAGACATGGAAATAACCTAAGTGTCCATCAATGGATAAATGAATAAAGAAAATGTGATACATATAAACACACACACAGACACACACATTGGAATACTGTTCAGATGAAACTGGAGGGCATCGTGCTATGTGAAATAAGTCAGAGAAAGACAAATACTGTATGACCTCACTTATATGTGGAATCTAAAAATGCTGAACTCACAGAAACAGAATAGAGTGATGGTGGTTGTCAGGGGCTGGAGATGGTCAAAATTGGGAGATGTTAGTCAAAGGGCACAAGCTTCCAATTACAAGATGAGTAAGCTCTGGGAATGTGATGTACAGCAGGGTGGCTATTGTTAACAGCCCTGTATTACGTACTTGAAAGTGGCTAAAAGAGATTTTAAATGCTCTCACCACACACACACACACACACACACACACACACACGCACACACACACACACACAATGCAATTATGTGAAGTGATGGAGGTGTTAAATAAACTTACTACACTAATTGTTTTTGCAATGTATCAAATCATCACATTGTACATCTTACACATAACACAACACTGTATGTCAATTATATCTCAAATCTCTAGAAAAAAGGAAGAGGCATCCACCCTGGGAAATGTGAAGGACAATTAGCAATGTGCCTACCTGTCCAAGAGATAAGAGATGGACTTGATCAAGTTTATTTCAGGAATAAAACAGGTCAGCTGTGTGACCATGACCTTCTATTCACCTCATTTCAACTGGAAAAACTAGAGACCCTGCCCCTCGACTCAAAGGTCTCCACTCCTGATATTACTTGCTCCATCAATCTTTGTTGTCAAGTCAGCTAAATGAGAAGTGCTTATTCGCCTTACGGATTAAAAATATAAAGATACCCATACTGAATATATTTAATGCCCATTAAAATTGTGGATAAAAGTCAGGAATACTTCATGTTTAAATATTTACCAAACACAGATAAGTCTTAGGTCTTAAGTAGAATGGTATAATTTAGTTTAGTTTCATTCATTCTAAAATAAGGATCCTCCACTGTAATTATCCAGGTAAAGTCGGTTACTCTCAAAATCCTTCCTGGATTCCCCCAGGCACAGTTATTAATAGTTATGTCCTTCCCTGTGCTCCCATAAGACTTCCATTACAGCTCATTTTTGCACTGTTCCATAAATATCTTAAGTCTTTGAAATTACTTTTCTGGCTCTCTTACTCAACTGAGGCCCCAGAGAAGAACAACCTGGTCTTCTTCATCTGTGTATCCTTGGTTCCTAGCTGAGTGCCAAGTTCATAATAATAAAACCCAATACAAGTTTGAGTGAATAAGCAAAAGATATTGCACAAATCTAAACTTATTATAACAAATGCAAGCGGGTGACACTTGATTCTTGACTTGGGCACTAGATGAGGAAACAGCCATGCAAAGATCTAGTCAGGAACAGCATTCAAGACAGAACCTCTAATGCCAAGGTTGGGAGGAGAGGAAGGAAAAAATTATATAGAAAGAAGGCTACTGGGAAAGTGAAAGAAAGTAGAGAAAATGAGGTCAGAGCAGAGAAGTAAAGGCCAAATAGTGTGGCCTCTTGTAGGTCAGGATAAGAAGTTTGCATTCTATACTATGTATAATGGCATTCGTTTTCAGCAGAATTACATAATATAATTTGTATATTTCAAAGATCACTCTGGCTATTGTTTGGAAAATGGAGTATAGAGGTGTGTGCTTGGGAGCAGGGAAACCCTAGAAGCCTAGTGCAGAAGTATAGGCAGGAGATGATGGTGACCAGTTCTACAGCAGTAGCCACTGAGGTGGACAGAAGTAGCTGAACTTGAGCTATCTTTTGGACATTAAGGCAACTTGATAAGTTGGATGTGGGCAGGGCTGCTATTTAGCTGGTACATCCCTGGAGAGCCCTCACAATGGCCAAAATACTGAAATATTTCTATACAAGTTGGTAAATAGTCATAGCCAAGAGCTCCGAAGTGGTGGCCCCATTCCAACACCCCAATATACCCAAACTTCCTCTAAAACGAAAAAGTAAAATATCAATGTTTGACCTGGTAGGGACCCCACTAGACAACTCGACAGCTCAACTTTATTCTGATTGGTGGGTCCCATGCTGTACTGTTTGCTAAAGATCACAATGGGATTTAAAGGGCAGGGAAACAAGAGGAATTGAGTGCTCCTAGGTTTTGGCTTGAGCTGTTGGATGGATGCACTGCCATTTACTGACATGGAGGAACAGGAAAGGAATAAGTCTGATGGCAAGAAAACAACAATTCTGTTAAATTTGATACTTATATTTTTTTAACTTTTTTTGTTTAATGTTTATTTTTGAGAGAGAGAGAGAGGGAGAGAGAGAGAGAGAGAGAGAGAGAGAGAGAGATCATGGCAGGGAGTGGGGGGTGCACAGAGAGAGGGGCACAGAATCTGGAGCAGGCTCCAGGCTCTGAGCTGTCAGCACAGAGCCCGACGTGGGGCTTGAACTCACGAACCGTGAGATCATGACCTGAGCTGAAATTGGACACTTAACCAACTGAGCCCCTAAATTTGATACTTGTTAAACATCCAGCTGGAAAGGACTAACAGGCCAAGTAAAGGTTCCCTGTCACTACCCACACCAACAAAGTTCAAAGCAACAAAACTCTAGAAGATCAAACTTGAGGACCATTTTACTGTGAATAATTCTATAAAATTCTGGATTTGATTAATACCATCAAGAACCTCCAAGTGTTTTATAAATCAGACTCTTATGTCCCATTTGGCTGGCTGGTAGTAGACTGAATAATGGTCCCCCAAAGATATGGGTTCCTAAGCCTGGTACCTGTAAATACTACCTTATTCTGAAAAAGAGTCTCTACAGATGTGATTAGATTAAGATTCTTGAGATGGGTAGATTATCTTGGATTATCTAGGTGCGTCAAATGCAATCACATGTGTTATGGCCTGAATTGTGTACCCCTCAAATTCAAACACTGAAGCTCTAATCTCCAATGTAACTGTACTTAAAGATAGGGCTTTGAGAAGTAATTAAGGTTAAACTTTTTTTTAATGTTTTTATTTATTTTTGAGAGAGAGAGAGAGAGAGAGACAGACAGAGCGTGAGTGGGGGAGGGGCAAAGAGAGAGAGGGAGACACAGAATCTGAAGCAGGCTCCAGGCTCTGAGCTGTCAGCACAGAGCCCTACACGGGGCTTGAACTCGTGAACCATGACATCATGACATGAGCCAAAGTCGGACCCTTAACCCACTGAGCCACCCAGGCGCCCTGAAGTAATTAAGGTCATGAGGGTGGGGCCCTAATCTGAGAGGGCTGGTGGCTTTATAAGAAGAGGAAGAGGTTTTTCTTTCTCTCTTTCCCTCTCTCTCTCTCTCTCTCTCTCTCTCTGTGTCCCTCCCTCCTTGCCCCGAACCCAACATACACACACCATCTGAGGACACAGAAAGAAGGCAGCTGTCTTCCAGCCAGGAAGGGAAATCTAACCAGAAATCAAATTGGCTAGCACTCTGATCTTCACCTTCCCAGCCTCCACACTTGTGAGAAATACATTTTCTGTTGTTTAAGCCACACAAGCTATGGTATTTTGTTATGGAACCCCAAGCAGACTAACGTAATATGTATTCATATAAGAAAGATGGAGAGGAAAATTAAAAACAGAAGAAAAGAAGGCCAAAGATGGAGGCAGAGGGGCGCCTGGGTTGCTCAGTTGGTTAAGTGTCCAACTTCGGCTCAGGTCATGATCTCACGGTTCGTGAGTTCAAGCCCCACGTCAGGCTCTGTGCTGACAGCTCAGAGCCTGGAGCCTGCTTCAGATTCTGTGTCTCCCTCTCTCTCTGCCCCTCCCCCCACTTGCTCTCTCTTCTCTCTCTCTCTCTCTCTCTCAAAAATAAATAAACATAAAAAACATTAAAAAAAAAAAAAGATGGAGGCAGAGATTGGAGTGATGTGGCCAAAGACAAGGAATGTCAGCAGCCACCAGATGTTAGAAGAGGCAGGGAACATATTCTCCCCAAGGATCTTCAAAAGGAGTACAACTCTACAGAGGCTTTGATTTTGACCGAGCGGCAAAGATCTCAGACTTCTGGCCTACAGAACTGTCCAAAAGTACATTTCTGTTATTTTAAACCACCACGGCTGTGGTAATTTATCACAGTGGCCACAGGAAACAAATACACACACCAAGGTAGTTGGGAGGAGAGGTGGTGTCATGTTCCTTTTACAAATGAAAATCCAGAGACAGGAATGTTTATGACACTGGGCCAAATCCTTCTGACTTGTAGGGCAGACAACTGCCCCACCTCTGCCTTCCCCGTTAGATTAGCCCCATGGCTTTCAGCAGGACTCTTTCGGGGCCTCTGCCCTGTGTGATGAGACAGAGGTGACAAATACTCTCTCCCTGACCAAACCTTAACAGGCTTCTCAGAGCCTTTTTAACGACCAGGCCTTGACCTTGGCCTGCATTCTGTCCTCAGCCTGCCTAGCCTAGTTTTATCAAGAATCCTGCTGTTAGTCTAGTAAGAACACCCCTCCTCCCCAACCTTAATATTTGATCAAATTCCTCAATCCCCACCTTTGATGCCTAAGTCCTTGGCCTTCCTTTAGCAAAAATTCTGTTGGGTTTGTTTGGCAAGAATCCCCCTACCCTTGATGTCTCTCCTTAGTAATTTTTTATCCATTGACCCCTTCATTCTGCTCATCAGCTATAAATCCCATTTGTCCTTGCTATAGTCGGAGTTCAGCTTGATCTTTTTCCTTTATTGCAATAGAGCTGACCCTTCCTGTAATAGTCTTGAAAAAAGTCTTCCTTACCATTTTCACAAGTGCTACAATAATTTTTTCCTTAACAGGGGTGCATTGCTGGTATATCAACTACTGATTTCCAGAAGTTAGGAGCTTTGAACAGCTCTCCCTTCCAAATTTCAAGGTTGCAGCTGCTGCTAAAGATGTCGCATAGGGTTAGAAAAAAGAAGAAATATTCCTGTTCTCTTTAGAGATACTTGTCTTTGCGCTGAAACCCCTTATAACTTTTGCATTATGAAGAAGACTAAGAGAGCTAGTCCTTCTGTTTTGTCTTTAACCTTCCTTCCTTCCTTCCACTCTTTCTTTCATTCATTTATTCAGGAAATATTTACTGAGCCACAACTATGCACAAGATTCCATGCTCTGTGCCATAGGGTTATAAATATGCAGACGTTATAACCACTGCCCTCAAAGGAGAAAGGAAACCATGGTAGGAATCTGAGACCCTACCATGTATCTGGCAGCATGCTAGACATTTTCACACATCCGCTAACATTTAATCAATCCACAGGACCAGAGAGATAGTTGTTATTTTTCTTTCTTTTTTTTTCACCCTTAACAGATGATAGAACTGATTCTTAAAGAAATTGAGCAACTTACTCAAGGAAAAGGAAGGACATGATCACAAAGCAGCTGTTGATGAAACTGGCTGAGTGGAAAGAACACAATAAGAAAGAACAATAGGAAAGACCACAGCTATTGAATGTTGGAGGTAGGTCTCAAAACCAGATGTTAGACATTGAAATCTATGACCCCTTTTCTCACTGTGATGTATAACAATTAAGATATGCACACAAACCACTAGAATACAAAGTAAATAGAAATAACTTTGCTGTCCCAAAAGAAAATGGGTAAAGACCTTGGAAATCAAAGAATTAAAAATACAAAGGAAAAGAAATACTGTGTCTAATACACGCAAAGCACTTCACTTTGTATATTCACATGCATGGTCTTTTCATTTTATTGCAGTAACAACATTTAACACAAAATCTAGCCTCTAAACAAATCTTCAAGAGCACAATAGAGTATTGTTGATAGGCACAACATTGTACATCAGATCTCTAGAACTCGTTCATCTTTCATAAATGAACCTTTTTGCCCACTGAACAGCAGCTCCCTATTTCCCCCTCCCCTCAGCCTCTGGCAACCACCATTCTTCTCTCTGCTTCTACGCATAATCTTATTTAATTCTTTCAACAATGCTGTAATGAGAGACATCTCACTTTCAGCAAGAAAGAGTACAAAAATCTTCAAGGAAAAGGTAATGCCAGTTCTGTACTTTGAAGGATGACAGTAGAGCATGGGGAACCAGAGAGAAGACACATTCCAAGGCAGGAAACAGGGTGCTCTAGAAAAAGGGAGGGGGTGGCTGGGTGGCTCAGTCAGTTGAGCATTCGACTTCAGCTCAGGTCATGATCTTGCAATATGTGGGTTCAAGCCCTGCATCAGGCTCTGCACTGACAGAATGAAGCCTGCCTGGGATTCTGTCTCTCTTCCTCTCCCTTGCCATACGTGCTACCTTTCTCTCTCTCTCTCAAAATAAATAAGTAAACTTAAAAAAAAAAGAAAGAAAGAAAGAAAGAAAGAAACAAAATGAGAAGACATGATCACAAAGCAGCTGTTGATGAATGGGCTGAGCAGAAAGAACACAACAGGAAAGAACAAAATGTGGAGAACCCACCTCTGGGCATGCTCAAGTACCTGGTCCTTGTTCAGTGTGCCATGGGAGCTCCTGACAAGGAGGCCAGAGTAGACCTTTGGTAAAATGTGGTGTGGGGTTGACCTGAAAAGGATGGCAGGAGAGCCCAGGGTCAAGAGAACCTCATGAGTGGTTATAAGGCTCTCCTGGGGCAGAGGCTGGGGCTGGAGGAAGGGGAGAAGCACATAGTAAGATGAACACATACACAGTTTTTCAAAAATAGCACTAAAGACAGGAAAAGCTATGGCTCAAAATAAATAGTTCTCTTTGAGAACAGAGGCAGCAATGGGCCTACGCTGTTTTCACTTAAACACACATTTGTTAGATGCTGAGCGTGGCAGCTGAACAGCAGCGAACCACCTCTTATCTCCAAATCCAGGCCATTTCACTCCTCTGCCCAGAGTCTGAATAACAAATATTCTACTCCTCCAAAGAAAACAATGTCATTGAATGAGGTAGAAGTATAAAAAATAGGATGGCTTGATTTTATGGACAGAGTTTCATATGATATATCACAACTTGCCTATTTCTTTTCCGGTTGAGACACCAGCCCGAAGAACTGACCTTGGAAAGTCATTTTCTTCCTCTTTTCAGTACAGTTTTAAAAACTGAAATGTTTTTGGAATTGGAGAGACAAACCTAGGACTGCAGCTTATAGCAAAGAAAGGATAATCAGTCTGTTCAAAGAACCAGAGTTCTTCTCACAAGACTGATCAGGAACAGCTGGAAGTATGCCCAGCGAAGTCTATGGATTATGCAGTGATGGAACTAATTCACTGGCACCTGTTATTCTTCAAATACTTCACGTTATGGATTTACCAATTAATAAGACAATCCCTGACCTCACGGTGCCTACAGGCATATAGAAAAATTCCCATATGGTGTGATGGGAACAACAATATAGAGCATAGAGGTTTGGGGAGCCGGTGAAATTTCCCAGAGACCCAAGTAAACAGGCACCATCCAAGGAAGAGTACGTCAGGGTTGAGAAGTCAATGTCTCCTAAACTTCCACACTATACTTCCTGGTTTCAAACTACCTTACAAAGGTACAGCAATCAAAACAGTATGGTACTTGCATAAAATTAGACATACAGACCAACCAAAACAGATTCAAGAGCCCAGAAATAAACCTTCACATATATGATCAACTAACATTTGACAAGGGAGCCAAGAACACTAAATGGGGAGAGGATAATCTCTTCAATGAATAGTGCTGGGAAAACTGGATAATCACAGGAAGAAGGATGAAACTGGACCCCTATCTTATACCACTCACAAAACTAACTTGATATGGATTCAAGACTTCCCCCAAACTTTAAAACTCCTGGAGAAAAACAGGGAAAAGGTCCTTGACAGTGGTCTTGGCAACGATTTGTTGTCTGACTCCAAACATCAAGATCATTCTTAAAGACTTTTGATCTGGAATTGAGTATAGCTATTTTAAGCATCAAACCTGGTTGTAAAAACTTTCCAGAAGCAAAATCGTTTTCTCACTAAAAAAATTAACAATACTTGGGGAGCTGGGGTGGCTCAGTTGGTTAAATGTCTGACTCTTGATTTTGGCTCAGGTCATGATCTCACGGTCGTGGGATTGAGCCCTGCGTCAGTCTCCATGCTGACCACGGAGTCTGCTGGGAATTCTTTCTCACCCTCTGTCTCTGTCCTTCCCTTGCTTGTGCTCTCTCGCTAAAAATAAATAAATACACATTTAAAAAATAATAATAATACTCAATTTGAATATTTTATGTAAACTTACTATCATCTTTCTCAACATTTAATTTTCCTTGTAATTACATGATGTCAAAAAAAAAAAGATTTTGTTCACCTTGTCCTATATAGATGCTCCCAGAATCCTTTCTGTCTACCCACAACGTGCTGTAAAAATACAACCATTTTCTGTCAGTGCCATGATGCAACAGTAGTCCCTTACACTTGAGCACATGATCTAATAGCTTAGGGAAGGCTTCTTTCCAACACTATCTTGAGTTAGGTGTGGACGAGAGAAATTTTCTTATGAGAAAATTGCTTCAATGTACATATTTTTCAGTTTGCATGCTGTATCAAAAGCATACTCATTATGTAGTGTGTGAAGAATGTTTCCTAAAAAATTTGATCTTCAATTATGGATCTCAGTTCTCAAGATTGTTGCATGAATCCCATCTTGGGAGGATTGCTCATGGCTACCTCATTCCTCAGGATCCTCCCTCCTCTGGCAAGACCTAGAACAATCTGGGCTCTGCAGTCTCCAAGTTGTTTGATATTAGCAAGCCACGTTTTCTTATTTGGTTATTTGGCCACTTAAAGCAAAAACAATATAATCTAATTTTAGTATACTCTTTGGCTAATTTCACTATTTTCATTATTTTACTTAAAAAATATTCTCTTGGAGCCCCTGGGTGGCTCAGTCGGTTAAGCGTCTGACTTTAGCTCAGGTCATGATCTCTTAGTTTGTGGATTCGAGCCCCACATTGGGCTCTGTGCTGACAGCTCAGAGCCTGGAGCCTGCTTTGGATTCTGTGTCTCCCCCTCTCTCTCTCTGTCCCTCCCCTGCTCATGTTCTGTCTCTGTCTCTCAAAAATAAATAAATATTAAAAATTTTTTTCTTTAAATATTCTCTCTACTCTTTTAACTCAGTTGTAACATTTTATCTTATTTCTCCTAGTCTTACCCTGTTGTCGAATGGGAAGACTGGAGAAGTGAAGGGGTTCAGACAAAGTCTTGCTGAGTTTCCCCTATATTATCATTGTTCATATCTGTGCTAGGCACATTCACATGCTATTGCCAGTCAGTAAACAATCCTACAGAATAGGAAGTAGTCGATCCAACTTACAGATAAGGACAGTGAGGCTCAAAATGACTTAGCAATTGCCCCAGGACACATCTCTAGTGAGCAAGTGAGGGTGTCAGGAGTTGTAGTAAGACCTGTTACATTTGGAACCTGTGCTCTGTCTACTCCCACAGTGTTTCTCAAACTTCAATACGCTTCTAAGACACTAGGCATCTTAAAATGTAGACTTCACAGGTCTGGGGTGGAACTTGAGAGTCTGCATTCCTGACAGGTTTCTAGGGGAAGGCAGGTGCTGCTCCCCAGACCACACCTGAGTTAAAAAGTGCACATGATTTTAGGCTTCTCAGAGCACATGGGCATCAAGGAGATGGCCTAGATAGAGCCGTCGAGGTTATCGTTTACAGCTGAGTTAGCCCTCTTTTGCTGACTGGCTTTTGATCAGGGTTCCAATGGATGGCTAGCAAGAGCTAATTACAATCCTGACTAATTCACTGTCAGTTGTTATTCATTAACAAATTATGTTCCTGACAAACTGCTCTAGTGTGGTACCCTAAGTACTGTAATTAAAATCTTAGAAAGTTGCATGTGAGCTTAATTGATTTCCTTAATGTATTACTCAGACTAAACATCCCATTATTTTGTCTTGATGTTTATGAAGGGGCAGAAGTCTGCTGCCACCCAGGCAGCAGATACACGGGCTCTGCGTTAACAGGGAGCCTGCCCGCTTTGGGGGCCCGGACACTTGCCCAGTAGTGCTACCTGGGCGTTCAAATGATAGTGGCGATGTCTCTCCACCGGAAGTATTCACAGAGGGAGGGATGGAGGGTAATTTGACTTGTGCCTCGAATTAATTTGGGTCCTCCTGGGGTTTCCCAACATTGAGAGTGTTATGATGACTCCCTAGTGTACCGATAGAGAAAGAGAGAGAAGCTTCCCCAGGCTGTCAGGGTCCCCTGTCCTACACAGGCTCTTGCTTTTAGCACTGGGCACCACAGGGCAGAATGGGAGAGGCAGCTGGGAACAGTATCTACACTTCAGCTAATGTCATGTGTGATGCAAACAAGTCCAATGTATTTGGCAAATTTGGAATGCCATGGGCAGCTGATACCAATATTACAAGCCATTGACTTAGACTACATGTTTTCATTCATTCATGTTTGACAGCTTCTTAATGAGTACCTAGTATGGGCCAGGCAAGGCCCATATTAAAAATAATAGTACATTTAAAAAATTAAATTAAAAAAAACAACATGCAAAATATTCACAACTTTAATAATGGCAAACGTTTATATAGTAAATGCCAGGCACCGTTCTAGGAACTTTGAACATATTAACTCATTTGATTCTTGCTCAGTTCCTATGAAGTAGGTGCTTTTATTATCTCTGTTTTAAAAGTGAGAAAACTGAGGGGCGCCTGGGTGGCTCAGTCAGCTAAGTGTCTGATTTCTGCTCAGGTCATGATCTTGTGGTTCATGAGCTCAAGTTCCACATTGGGCTCTGTGCTGAAAGCTCAGAGCCTGGAGCCCGCATTGGACTCTGTGTCTCTTTCTCTGCCCCTCCCATGCTCATGCTCTCTGTCTCTCATAAAATGAATAAAATGAGGGGTGCCTGGGTGGCTCAGTTGGTTGGGCGTCCAACTTTGGCTCAGGTCATGATCTCGCGGTTCATGGGTTCGAGCCCCGCGTTGGGCTCTGTGCTGACAGCTCAGAGCCTGGAGCCTGCTTCGGATTTTGTGTCTCCCTCTCTCTGCCCCTCCCTTGCTTGCGCTCTCTCTCTCAAAAATAAACATTAAAAAAAATTATTAAAAAAATGAATAAAATGAAAAAATGTATAAGTGAGAAAACTGAGGTAACAGAGAAGGTAAGGAACCTTCCTAAGGTCACACAGCTAGGATTCAGATGCAAACAATCTGGCTCTCACACCTTCCTTGGACCCCTGTGTTATGTTCTCTCTCTTTACTAAAATAATAATAGCTAATGAAGACTTAGTGTGTCCTCATGAGTAATTTTATACTTACAAAACCCTAATGAGAAAGGTACTTCCATTATCACAATTTCACAGCTGAGGAAAATGAGTCACAGAGAGGTTGCTGACTTGCCCCAAGGTCTCCCGGCTTATCAGTGTCAGAGCCAGAATTTGAGTGCAGGCCCACAACCTGTATTCTTAATCTCAATGCATCTTAGAACTAGCAGAGATCTGGAAAATCATAAAGATTTGGGGCCTGTACAGGCCAACCAATATAAATAATTAAACTCCAGGTGATCCTGCCCTAGATTCCCAACAGAGGAAGATAAGGCCCAGGTAGAAAGTGCAAAGCTGGGATGTGAAGGCAGATGACCCAATGTTAACGCTACCCTGGACCTCGGTATTATCATGTCTCTTGCATACCTGCAGTTCTTGGACGCTATTTTCCTGCCCTCCGCCCTACTCACCCTCACTCGGCATCCAAAACAACAGGGGTGGACCACATGAGTCTAAGGATAAACATTAACAGGCTGGCAATATGTTGCATTATTCTCCACGCACTATATATTGAAGAAACTAAAATGTGCTTAAATTTTAGAACTTTACTTTCATTTTTTATGAGGGTACATATCAGAAAAATGCAAATTATAAAAGAAACATTAGTCACATTTTCCTGATTCTGAAAAGAAAGGGTGTCAGTTGTGAGGTCACCGAAAAGAATTGGACTACTTTGCTGGAACGAGAGACGGAGCTTTCTCAACAGGTTATTTCTCATGCAGCACCAAGTAGCTGAAGGAGGACTCCCATCATCCGCCGGCTGCCCTCAGCATGATGTGCTTCATTTGTGCTTTCAGGCTCTCTCCTTGGTTCTGGAACCACAACCTGACGTGATTCATCCCCACTACCCTCTGAGTCACTTCCTGGGTCACTCTTCACGGGCTCCCTCACCACAAATGGCATTATTTCTGCTTCTCTCAGACAAGTGCCTTTGCGTATACCTCAACCCAGGCCTCCAGATCATTTTACTCTCAGACTTGTGCCCCAGGCAACACAAAGTCCTTTCCTTCCAGTTTCCCGGGGTGATCCGACTCGGTGCCATCATCCCTGGTGAGCTACCTTCAGCAGTTTCCACTTGTTATCATGTATGTTTTTCTCTCCGGTAAACCAACCTTGTATCCTTCCATTGGACTGTCCTGTTGGTAGAACAAACTGGCTTTCCAGTTTCCAGTTTGTGGCTTTTAACACATAAAGTTCAACTGTTTATATATGTGTGTGTGTGTGTGTGTGTGTGTGTGTGTGTGTGTGTGTATACACATACTAGAAACCCAAACTGTAAATTTCTATCATATTACTAAACAACAACTGGGTTTGAGCTTAAGTTCAAAGAATCATGTAGACATTATTCATCTCTGCAAACTCCATTTTCAATTCTTATGCAGGATCCTGGAGCATTGATGACTTAGCTAATAAAAATGCTGTTGGAAGTTAAAAATCGCTCCTGGGGTAGTGCTACCTTTCAGTAAGAAAGTTCTTAAAAACACTTGACAGAACTTGGCTGCATGTGACAGATTTTTCCCTCTATACAAGTCACTGTATGCACGCTGAAGAGGCAATGCAATCGTCAGAAAAGCTTCAACCGTTCTTTTCAATTTATTTGATATAAAAGAAAACATCTGGCTCAGGGTATGTGTCTAGAATACAAACTATTTGTGAAGCAGGTATGATGCTGGTACCTGGTAAAAGCAGAATTTCTTTTCTTCTCTCTTCTTCCTTCCTTCCTTCCTTCCTCCCTCCCCCCTTCTTTCTTTCTTCCTTCCTTCCTTTTTCTTTCTTTCTTTCTTTCTTTCTTTCTTTCTTTCTTTCTTTCTTT